>NW_026933331.1:0-56539 GCF_032062105.1 Saccostrea cuccullata | reverse complement strand
TGTCAGTAAATGTCCGTGGACTAAACTCGGACGAAAAAAAGTTAAACTACACTGTATATTTATATGGCTACATGATACGAAAATAGATTTTTTTTTTTTTTTTTTTTTTTTTTTTTTTTTTTACAAGAGACCCATTTTGTCATTTTGTCGAGAAAAAATAAGATCAAATATGACTCAAGATGGTTTGGAAAATCATTTCATTGTTATTTTGATTCATCATTTATCCTAGGTGTCAGTATTTTATTTAAGAAAGAGTTGAAGACAGAAATAGTTGAGAAATATGTATCTCATGATGGTAGATTATTTTTAAAAGTAAAAATAAATGAAATATTCTATTCATTTATAAATATTTATGCACCAAACTCCGCAAAGGAAAGAGGTTTCTTTTTTCAAACATTGTATTGTTTTATACATAAAAAATGTACACCAGATGATGATAATATTATTTTATGTGGTGATTTCAATTGTAAAATTGATAATGATAACGATCAAAGTATTCAAAAGCTGAAAAAAAAAATTATAAACACGTTTGATTTAATAGATAGATGGATAACTAAATACCCAACCTTAAATGGATATACATGGTGGAATTCAGAAAATAATCCTAGCAGTAGAACAGATTATATATATTTAAGCAACAATTTTTTGCCTTGGACTTAAACAACATAAATATACGTAAAATTCCTGGAAAAATCTCAGAAAAAGAATGTTTGACCATAGGGTATTAAATATGTCATTTAAATTAGATGAGAAAAAAAGGAGAGAGTGGGTACTGGAAATTAAACAATTCCCATTTAACTGATATAGAATACAAAAAAGGAATTAAAAATATAATAAGTGAGTTATAGGAGCAACAGGAAACCCGATAGATAAGTGGGAATCTTTCAAAATTGAAGCAAGAGATTTTTCTATTAGATTCGCAAAGAAATCAAATCAAAATAGTAAGCAAAAGAATTAAATTAATAGAAAAGGATTTAAATAAAATAGAAGAATCAAATTTTCAAAATATTGATATGAACAAAAAACGCAAAATAGAAAGAGAATTAAATAAACTTTTTGACAAAAAGTGTAAAGGTGCCTTTGTAAGATCACGATCAAAATAGATATTAGAAGGTGAAAAATGTTCAAAAGTTTTTGTTAATTTAGGAAAAAAGTAGTCAAAAACAAAATGTCATAAAAGAATTAAAGGTAAATAACTATAATATAGGGACAACGGATCACATTTTAGACGCTATGTGTAAAAATTTTATGGAAATCTGACGATGGTATAGACAATTATCTATCTTCAATTGAACTAGAAAATACACTAAGCGAAAGCGATGCTAATTTCTGTGAACAATTTTCTTCTCTAGTAGAATGTACGAAGCAGTGTTCAATTAAAAACCTAAAAAAGCGTCCCGTGTTAGACGGTCTCGCAAATGGGGGTGGGGCATCATCCACAACAGGAGGCGTCTGAACGTTTTGTTGAGGGAGTTGTCTCTCTCCGGTCATCGTCACCCTCACCACTTTGAAGATCACATACAACACTGCAACAATTAGTCAATTTTAATTTCTCTCATTACCGAAGAGTCAAACTCAGTTATAGAACCAACAGAGTCAAGTTCAATGTTAATTGTGCGGCGATGTTTCCTACAGTAATAATGCACAGGACTAGGGTGATCAAACCCAGTAAACTCGAGGTAATACCGGTGGCATAAATCCAGGGTTTATCTACATGTGAAAATTAAACAGTAAATTTCTTGTATTTTCTTTAATTATTTTTTTTTATTTTTTTTTATTTATTTATTTTTTTTAATGATAATGTAAATTGAAAGTGTATACTTACTGAAGGACAAGACAGCGATTTCGATAAAAGTGGTGGTCAGTGCAGGGGAGGTTGTCGTCGGTTCTGATACGGATCCTTGGATTTGGGTCTCCTTTAAGAAAATTAAGATAATAATGAATATACTAGTTTTTCTTTCTTTCTTTCTTCCTTTTTTTAATTTTGGTGATTAGAAAAATTATTTCATTCAAGTTCATTTAATTAGAGAAAACAATTTACCTGACAGATCTGGTTATTCAGGATGATCTCGCTGTCAATAAAAGCCTCGCACGACACCACTACCTCCCTCACAACAAATTTCCGCAGCCGCGGAAACTGTCTCAAGTCGACGCCCTGATTAAAATAGTCAATCTCCAACATCTCCACATCTCGATACCTTATCATATTTTGTCCCCACACCCGGCATCGTACTCCTTCACTTGTGCGCTCGCACGCCAAGGCAAACAACGGAATTACAATCAAAATACACAACTTCTCCATCCTCATCTTCACAGTTCGTTGGGTCTGAAAAGGGTGGTCAGATTTGGACTTTGAGGTCTTATATAATTATACGGGTGGAGGGTGGATCAGTAATATATTTTAGTTTTATTAACATAATTTTGGAATTAATACATTGAGACCATGTTTATTTGGGTATATTCTATGTAAGAATTAATGTAACATAGGTTTAATCGAAAACAGTTTATGGTTAATTATACTGTGTCTGTAGTATATCGATCCTTACACCCCTCCCGTTTTACAATAAACCAGCCCGGCGATTTTGGTCTCTCGGGTCGGTCACACCAATGGGTGTCCGTGGGGGTGATAGCAATATGAAGTATTACACAACAATCATCTCTGGGTTTTTCTTTCATTTGAATGATTTGGAATAATAAAAAAACTTAAATGATTTGTATAAAATTATTTTAGATTACATAATTCGAGTGTTGACACCAGTGTTCTGCTAAGACTTCAAAACAAAACCAGCACCACCCTGCTCCCCCCTCCGCTGATGTGTTTTATCGGTTTGTAATCGACTCGTTTTGGTGTTTGGGGGTATACACAAGAATAAGAGAGAGAGACAGTTGTTTTGAACTTATTCTCTACAATTTACTTGTGTGAAAAATCCCCGTTTCATAAACCATTTATTGTTGAATATATTTCTTGATTTGTTATATTTACATTTGTATGTACAAATATGTTAATAATTTTAAACGACACTTGGTAGAAGATATCATACTAGTTTGTATAAAAACTTGCTTGATACACAACTTTTCGTTCAAACAATGATTTATAACAAGATTTTAGTGATCAATACATATATATTTATTTGAATACATACAATTAATACGAATTTATAAACAAAGTTGAAATAAGAGAGTTATAAAAGATGTGATTGATATAAACAATTTATAATTTTTTTTAAAACATTGAAAATGTCTCCACACATTTCGTTTGTAATCGTTTCAACAGTTCTGGTATTCTAAGGGATTACACATTGCACATCGAAGCATCCCTAGTTGGTTTTGATGGTCGTCCTGTAGAAAACAGGGTACCATGTTTTCCAGTTCGGGAACGATTTTTTCAATGCTACTCAGATGTGTTTTAAGATTTAAGTATTCGAGAGGACGGAGACAAATCCCCTTCTTGGTGGGTACGAGGTTTTCTTCATTCTCCGGTTTCCAATATTTTCTTATGTTAATACAAGGACTGTCCCCTTTGACCGTTATGAATATGTTAGCGCCGATATGATAGTTCAGATCTTCTTTCTTGGTTAAGGCTGTGTCGATCAAATCAGTGGAGAGCGTCAGGGTTTTAAAAAGCTGCAAGTTTAAACTGATGCCTTTCTTAGTTGGAAACTGTCGTTTTTCCGTTGATTTCCATTCCCGTATGTCGACTCTACGTTCACCATTGTCCAATGTACATGCTTGAATGTATCGCTCGTTTCCTAATTCTAGACTGCAGTGGGTAGTAGACATGTTGTCGTGATCAGTTTCTTTTAACTAAATGAATGTACCTATACCTAAACAGAGTTTAAATCGGAAATATTGTCATTTCCGAATCGTTGTCTGATTGGTTTATAACATTTAAATGATTTCATCTTATAAAATAACACCACATCAAACGGAAATTTGTGTACTATAATAATTACGTTTGATTTTATTCTAACAAGGATGTGAAATAATAAGATACAACTATACATAGTCATGAAAAGTTAAACATTTCCGATTTATGTTTATTGCATTGATACACATCTTTCCAATAATTTTAATCCAACACATTTTAAATTGTATCTTTAATAGAAATTCCATTCTAAAAAACACTGGATTTTTAACAAAGTTTTATTATTGTTTCATCGTTAAACATTACACGAATATCTTAATTTATATGAAACTAAATGTTTTCCAAGTATTGGTTCGAGGATTTGTGATAAACAATTAATCCGTCTCCGAAAACGACATCTGTCCACAGCTATTAACATCCATTCTCCCTTACGATCCTCGTAAGGAATGTCAATTATTGTATCATCACCTTTAAATCTCACAGTCTTTTTCATGTTTGTACAATTTTCAATAAACGAGGTTGTATTATTAATCCAGAAAACAATTTTGGTCGGGATTATTTTTTTTTTTTCTATTCATTAACCAAGAGATATCTTAAATTTGATTCCTCGCATTTTAATTCACATCTTCGACTTTATTACACTTCATACATATTCTCGGGAAATACATATGGACCCATTTCATTAATTTTGTTCTTATAACCCCATAGATTGTGATGAAAAATATTCATCGACATGATCTTTATCAAAATTATTAGTTGTCAAATTAGTTTCATATGTTACTATTTATGTATTGATCAACGGATTAAGTTGTTAAAAGGATTAAAACAGTCGTGTTATTGATCTATTCATATCCGATTTTGACTTCCTGAACTTGTTCTCTTGGTATACTACACTTCCGTGATCTATCGTCAGCGCCTCAAATCGTTGGCGCCTCAAAGTAGCACGAAAACCCTCAGTCTATACTACTCGTGATTACAATTTTAAAACTCCTTTTAACGAATTTAAGATATCTGTGATAACAGGTTTAATTCGTTATAACGAACGCCAAATCAAATTGAATTAGTTTAAATAAATTTGACAATTTGTTATACCGAATTCAAAAATATTTAATTTTATATAATAGGTCCTAAATTCCATACTATTCGGTGGTATGTTTGGGACACGTAATTATTTTTTAAAATACAAGGAAAACATTATCTCTGTAAAGTGTTTATTACAGTACAAGTATAATCATTTAAATAAATAATAGGAGTAAGAAATCAATAATGAAAACTAAATACGAAACAGTGATATTTTTAATAAACAATTGCAAATAATTCTTACAGTATCATGAACAGACTTTTCTGCAGTGATAAAATAACGGAAAAAAACAACTGGCATTTCCATTCTGAAAATATAGTATCATAAAAGTCGGTGAGGAAGTGTGTTCATTCTTAAGAGAGTTGCTCTCTGGATCTTGTTAAATGAAAATTGTTGTAATGAATATTGATAGGACTGTAGAGATCCCGAGTTGTCTCCCGTGATTTGTTGACAGATTCCCAGGATTTGCCATGAAATATCTCTGAGGACAACTGGTACATTAACCCCGTCATCATAGAGCAGCAGATTCTGCAGATCCTGTAGAGATTGTTGTGACCTCACTGTGTCACCCAGTCTGTAGTGATTCAGTATAAACAACATGTGTAGCATCACTAGAGGTGGACTCAATAATACAGGCCTGCCATTATTGTTACAGATCTTCTGCTCTAACACAACTTCATCAATGCAAATGAGCCTCTCGTATAATTTAATGTCAAATGCTATAGCTCTCCTTATTTTTTTATCCAGAGACATCCCCGCAGTGAATTGTTCGTATATATCTATATTTACATAACCATTATACATGATAAAAGGAACTGACATTCTCTCCTGTGCTTTCTGTAAACAAATGAGTGAACTTTCATACCTACATGTTCTGTAGAAGTACATAGCAATATAGAAAATTTCAAACACACAGCCTATTGTACATGACAGTTTTAACAATGTTTCTACTTTACTGTTATAGTAATAAACAGTACAATTTTTATTTGAATTTCTTCTGTTCTGTATTAATAGGGCAGTATTCCTTGAGACAGCAGATGTTATACACTGTAACATAACGGTCTTATGAACTGTTAGCCTTTCTCTAATTAATCTCTCTATTTGATTCATGTAAACTGCAAATACGGAGTATTCCTTACAACAAAAGCCAGATGTTAGTGGGATTAATTCTTCAAAGAAACGTATTTCTAGTTCAGCGCTTTTTATGATACTGCTCTCATCTGAACTAACTCTCAATATTCTACTCAAAACAACCTTTCTGAAGTAAGGGTTCAGAGTCGGACTTAATAGAAGACATGATATACCCTTACAATACAAATCATACAACTGACAGAACAATGTAGCTTGTACAGCTCCAGTGACTTTCACTCTAAACATGTTGTTTTGTGGAATAAAAAAGTTTGGACATTCACCGATACGTACCCAATATATTAATAATTTAAAACATTTCCAGAAATAAGGCAATACATCGTCAGGTTTCCATAGAATAGAATTATCACTCTGAATCACCCAAAACATACTTGTCTTGATGAAGTATGAACAAAGGACTGGGTTAGTGTTTGTAGAATTGATAACTTCCTTTAAGAAGACTTTTAAAAGACCATAACATAGAAATTGACAGTGATTCAATGAATAAATGAGTTTTTGTTCTGCTGACGAAAATGATATTCTCCATTCCTCCCGACATTCAGGTGTGCTGCCGATAGGAACAACATGGAATTACCCGTCTAATATCTCTGATATGACACCCGCAGACGGCCAACCTCCTTGGTGACATCTCTGTATACATGGTGGTGCTGCTAAAGGCCAATGGTGTGACTTGAAGAACACTACAAAATCTACTTCATTATCTAGATATTTGACATTGGATGAACAGGGTCCATGAGGATTGGATGAAGTGAGAAAGGCATTGCACCTCAGGAATTGTAAATTGTTATCGCAAAATAATGAACTTGAAATATAAACATTGTTTTCCTCAGTTACACGAGAAGATCTGATGTTTTCATCATTTGAGGGACTCATTAGATTAAGTCTGGTAAATCCCGGTGGTAAATAATCACACTCCATCAGAATCACGGTGTGTTGTGGGATACGGTAGAGACTGACTTGAGAGAGATCACATATAACTTTGTGGTTTGGATTCCAGGACATCCAATCCACATCTGACCTCATCAGTCTGAATCCCTCACGTCGACTCCCACTTATCATTCTCTCATGACCATGCATGATGTTCATTGGTTTATTAACGATCTCGTAAGTGTCCATCAGTTCTCTCCTGATCCACACTTCTGTAGGACTCCCTATTTCATGACACAGTCCCACATACACCGCCTCTGATAGTCGTGGTATGTGATCCATTACAATTACTTATAAAATAATAAAATCTGAAAAAATACATGCCTAAAATTAGCTCTGATTAGTGTAAAGACCACTTTTCAGAAGATAATAATTATCCTGTGTATCTAATGCTTTTTCAGAGTCACTATTAATGGCAGTTTTCAATGCCGTTATATCATAATAGATTTTCAGTTTATAAATTGGCCAACTGATTTGATTTTTCCCGATTCCATATGAAAGAAAAAAAAAACATCTTATTTTAAAAATGTTACATGGGAGATTGCAAAGAGATTAGGAATCTCAAGATATCTTTAATATTTCTGTAAAGTAATCAAATTTTATATGGAAAACACAGTTGTATAAATAACAAAACATTGCATATGAAGAATTTCAAATAAACAAAAGAGTAAAAGTGGAAAAATGTTATCATAGTCATAAATGACAGACGTAAATTTCCAAATCTCAAATTACATAGCCGTCCCTATTTTGTGAGAGCGACCTTACAAAATGGCTTATCCAATTGACCCCAAAAAATGGATAAATGCTTAGAAAAGTGTCGAAGCCAAAACCTTCAACAACATTATGGTCATTGATAATTATAGACATCTCTGTTTTATGTTCTTCATTAATATAATGGACAATTCAATAATAAATATTTATCTTTTTACCACAATTTTAAAAAAAACATGGAACAGCTTATTTGTAACGTAAAAAATCTAAAAGACTTATTTCTAATCTTACCTGAAGGGAATTTCCTTCGTTTTACTGTTAGAAATGAATGTATCAGGTTCTTCCCTTATTATTCTTAATTATAATGATATAATATAATAATAAGATGAAGAGATGTTAAAATGCGGAAGATATTTATATTAATTCATCCTTTCTTCTGCATTTATTCTTGGATTTTATTCCTTATATGTGTGTATTTGTTATCATTTTAAGGGAAGTCCCCGTAGTTACAGCAAAAAACATTCCTTTTAAGAATTTTCCATTGACGCACATTACGCCCCAATCCATGGACACAACATTCTGTATAAAATATTTCTTACGCCTTCAAAATTATTTCTAAGACCAAATATTTCCTTCCTGTTATGCATTTATAATTTTTTTTTTTGAGATTTTAAAAATTGATCATGAAATAGAGCATACCAATTTCAGTTCAAAACTACGAGTATGTAAATGGTTGACTTATTCTGTACATGGTTGAAAAAACGTTAATATACCTGCAAGCTTTTACACAGAAATAAATATTTCTTCAACAAGAAATAACAAAATAGAATATCTGAAACAGAGAAATTCAAAACAACATAAATAATACTTTAAAAAGCTTAAAGGATTTTGCTTATCTACATATTCCTTGATTTTGATAGATTGTAATAGCTGATTATTAAGAATATCCGATCCTCAGCCAGGAAGGATAACTCCAAAAATTATCATTTAATTTGAAATACATCAAAATAAATTTTGAAAATGAAATTATTTCATCTTTATAAGATCCAATGTTTTTAGAAGTCTAAGAAAAGTTTGTTATAAAAGTTGACATTTTTACCCTATAAAAAGAAAACAATGCAATTTTAGAGAAATAACATTTTCTTGAATCAAGCCTTAGATACCAATGTTTATTAGCATGGTATGAATTAAGAAGTGATTTGTGGTTTTTGCAATGATATCAATAGCCTTTTGCACTATGTATAGAATACATGACGGAAATACATGTAGAAGACAAAAAATACCAAATAAGTATTAAAATCATGACAATTTCTCTGAATGCCTATATACCTATCGTTTTTTAATCTAAAATATATTTGTTGATCAAGTCCAAGCTAGTTATTAAAAACTTAATTAAATAACACTCTTTTCATCAACGGATTTTTCTATTGATAATATGAACTAGGAACTTATTTTTGAATGGATGATACTTGCAGCTTGTATTTAGTTTTTTTTTAATTATTTTTTTTTTACCTAAGTATACGTACCTACCAATATTGAATTTTTCATGATCTACATACAGATCATATCATCACATGCATTTATCACGTGACTTTCAAATAAGATGACATGTCAAAATTTATAAGATAGTGGGGTTTACTGTGCTTTTCCTATTAAAATACTTTTATATAATAATATGGTAGCTTTGCACTTATAAATTCTGTTTTAAAAAAGGACCTGTCTGACCACGTTTGTATTTTACCGTGTATCTTGTATGTGTCTTAACAGTGCTCTAATAATGTATGAAAAACGGCTGTCAGCCTTCGACATATTGATCGACATGTATTTGTTGACAAGATCATATGATCAACCATAGAACTGATTTTATGTTTTTAGAGGCCCCGTTTGGATTTGTCACTTATATAGAGACGCGACAAATTCGAACGGGGCCTCTAAATATGCTTATATAGAGACGTGACAAATTCGAACGGGGCCTCTAAATATGCTTATATAGAGACGTGACAAATTCGAAAGGGGCCTCTAAATATGCTTATATAGAGACGTGACAAATTCGAACGGGGCCTCTAAATATGCTTATATAGAGACGTGACAAATTCGAAAGGGGCCTCTAAATATGCTTATATAGAGACGTGACAAATTCGAACGGGGCCTTTAAATATGCTTATATAGAGACGTGACAAATTCGAACGGGGCCTCTAAATATACTAATATAGAGACGTGACAAATTCGAACGGGGCCTCAAAATATACTTATGTAGAGTCGTGACAAATTCGAACGGGGCCTCTAAATATACTTATATAGAGACGTGACAAATTCGAACGGGGTCTCTAAATATACTTAAATAGAGACGTGACAAATTCGAACGGGGCCTCTAAATATACTTATATAGAGACGTGACAAATTCGAACGGGGCCTCTACATATGCTTATATAGAGACGTGACAAATTCGAACGGGGCCTCTAAATATGCTTATATAGAGACGTGACAAATTCGAACGGGGCCTCTAAATATACTAATATAGAGACGTGACAAATTCGAACGGGGCCTCAAAATATACTTATGTAGAGTCGTGACAAATTCGAACGGGGCCTCTAAATATACTTATATAGAGACGTGACAAATTCGAACGGGGCCTCTAAATATACTTATATAGAGACGTACCATTCACGGTACCTCAGTCGGTAGAGCGCTCGCTCCGTGATCGGGAGTTCGTGAGTTCGTATCTCGGCCGCGACTGACCTAGTTGTCAAAATGGGTAGCAACTGTTCCTTCGCCATGCGCTCGGCACTTTGAAGTGAAAGTTGCGGGTCCTTCGGATGAGACCATAAAAACCGAGGCCCCGTGTCAGCGGCAGGCGTTGGCATGATAAAGATCCCTCACTGCTCAATGGCCCTGAGTGCGGAGCAAAGGTCAAAATTTGAATATATACAGACGTTAACATAAACCGTAAATCAAAATTACGAATTTAAACTTTGCTCGGCACTTACGGTCATTGAGCAGTAAGGGATCTTTATCGGGTCAACGCCATGACATGAGAACTTGTTTTTTAAGGACTAGCCCAAAGGACCTGCAGTTTTTACTTCAAGTGTCCAGTGCATGGCGAAGGATCATTTTGGTACCTTTTCTTTATCGATTTTTGTTAGTTGCAGCCATGATTCGAACACAAAATTACGGGAGGAGCTTTCCATCGACTAAGCAATAAAAGCTACCAGCACGCAAAACTTCTGACATTCTTATTAGGTCACCTGAGTAAACTCAGGTGACCTATTGCTATCCGTTTTCGTCCGTCGTCGTGCGTCGTGCGTTGTGCGTTATGCGTTAACATTTGAACATTTTCAGCTTCTTTTCTGCAACCACTGAACCAATTTCAACCAAATTTGGCACAAAGCATCTATGGGTGAAGAGGAACAAAAATTGTGAATTTAATGATCCCTGCTCCCCTGGGGCCTGAGGGGTGGGGCCAAAACCACTAAAATTAATGCAATCTTTAAAAATCTTCTTTACTCCTGGACATCAAGCAGTCAAACTGTTTGCATGATTGTAATAAGCAATGAGTCCTCTACCAAAATTGTGAAATTTATTACCCTGGGGTCAGGGGTTCTAGTGCTAGGGCGGGGCTAAATAATTAGGTAGTGAAAATGCATTATTTCTTTGAAAATCTTCTTCTCTGCTCCTGGGTATTAAATAAACCAAATTAATACATATTTATGATGAGCAAGTGTGCCTCTACCAAAATTGTGAATTTTGTGGCCCCAGAGTAAGGGGTTCTGGTGATAGGGCGGGGCTCTATTGATTATATAGTGAAAATACATGAATTCTTTGAAAATCTTCTCTGCTCCTGGGTATTAAATAAACCAACTAAATACATAGTTATGATGAGCAGGAGTGCCTCTACCAAAATTGTGAATTTTGTGGCCCCAGAGTAAGGGGTTCTGGTGATAGGGCGGGGCTCTATTGATTATATAGTGAAAATACATGAATTCTTTGAAAATCTTCTTCTCTGCTCCTGGGTATTAAATAAACTAACTAAGTGCATAGTTATGATGATCAAGAGTGCCTCTACCAAAATTGTGAATTTTATGGCCCCAGGGTCAGGGGTTCTGGTGTTAGGGCGGGGCTCTATTGATTATATAGTGAAAATGCATTATTTCTTTGAGAATCTTCTTCTCTGCTCCTGGGTATGAAATAAACTAACTAATTACATAGCTGTGATGAGCAGGAGTGCCTCTATCAAAATTGTGAATTTTATGGCCCCAGGGTCAGGGGTTCTGGTGTTAGAGCGGGGCTATATAGATTATATAGTGAAAATGCATTATTTCTTTGAAAATCTTCTTCTCTGCTCCTGGGTATCAAATAAACAAACTAAGTACATAGTTATGATGAGCAAGAGTGCCTCTACCAAAATTGTGAATTTTATGGCCCCAGGGTCAGGGTTTCTGGTGTTAGGGTGGGGCTCTATTGATTATATAGTAAAAATACATGAATTCTTTGAAAATCTTCTCTGCTCCTAAGAATTAAATAAACTAACTAAGTATATAGTTATGATGAGCAGGAATGCCTCTTCAAAAATTGTTTATTTAATAGCCCAAGGGTCAGGGGTTCTGGTGTCAGGGCGGGGCTCTATTGATTATATAGTGAAAATACATTAAGTCTTTGAAAATTTTCTTCTCTGCTCCAGGGTATTAAGCAGATGAACTACCTTTATAGTTATGATGGACAAGGGCCCTAATCTTCCAGAATTGTGAATTTCAAGGTCCCAGGGTCAGGGGTACCATAGAAGAGGGAGGCTCTACTTATATACTGAAAATGAATGAATGGTTTGAAATCTGCTACTTGGTATAAATCAAATATCAAGGCCTAAGTGTCAGAGGTTCATGTGTGGTAGGGGCACTAATGATTATTGCTGAATATAACTGATTAGTTGAAATGCATTTTTTGCTCCCCTACCCTGGGTATGGGCATTAGCAACTGCTAAGTGTATTGTTATGATTATCAATGGTGCCTCTTTCAAAATTGTGAATGCCATAGCACCTGGCTGAAATCATGAATCAAATTCAATCACTGGAAAGTTGTTGCATAATGCTCAGGTGACCTATAAGGCCCATGGGCCTCTTGTTTTGTTTCATCAACTGCTTTGTCAATAGTGTACCTAGTTTTAAGTATTGTTCGTACGGAGAGCTTTTTTTGGCATATCGTATCAACTGGGAGACTAAAAACAGTGAAAGCCCATATACAGGTAGTACGGCTACATGATTAAGAGAAGTGAAAAAGTGATTAAAGTAATGATTAATTGATTTAAGGGCAAACCAAATTATCAAGCAGCAGTCCTGAGGCCGGTTTAAAGACGAATAATGACCCCCATCGAATAATGACCGGGGGTCATTGTTCAACGACAAAAAATGACTCCCTACCACAGTCTTCGACAAATCCCGGGAGTCCGATGCCCGGGACCTGGTAAAATTGGAAGCGGGCACGTGGAATTTGCACACTTACAAGCCCGAAGGGCATGTAAATTCTAAGGCATAAGCCTCGGTATAATAAAATTAAATAAGACCAATAACACTAAATGTACTTTAAAGTCTTTTATTTTCCATCTAAAGTCAAGTTCAAAATAAAATTTAACTGAAATCTTATTTTACCGTGATTTCCAAGGAACTCTTCTGCAAAGGAGACTCAAAAAGTGTACAGGTTGAAAACAAACTGCGAGACTATAAATTGACAGAATGGATTTCAGATCATTTCCTTGGCATGAAATGGCAAATAAGAATAATACTATAACTTGATAAAATTCTGGGCATGTAAATATTTGTTCGGGCTTGTGTAATTGGTTATCACACCTGCCCGAAGGGCATGTGCTGAAAAAAAAAATTTGGCGAAGACTGCTACCAGTCCAAAAAAAATCATTTTTTGTAGAAAAAGTGTCCTAGGGGTCATTATTTTATATGTTAGTCCTTTAAAAAATTGACCCCCATTGAAAAATTACCCCCTTTAAAGTGAAAAGAGATTCTTAAATAGTCAAGTAAATAGAATTTCTTTTTAATATCCCTCCTTATAGTGTTTGCTTAAAGAATGATATTCCACTTGTTTTTAGAAACCATGCAACAATCAGGTTCCAATACTCTTTGATAGAAAAATTAATTTTTCCTTCATATCAACGTTTAGCTTGTATAGATTTGTCAAATCCTATTTGACATTGAAAGAGGAGGAGATTTTTAACCCCTTCCCCAAAAAAGATACGTTAAATCAAAAATTAAAAAAAATAAATAAATAAATGAAAAGCAAAAATATCAATAAAACTTCTACCTTTCAATAATACTGAAAAAGGCTCTAGATAAAATATTGAAATGATTTAAGCCTTCACACAAGTTCTATCATATCATAATTTACTTCGCCATGATTAAATCATACTTTAAATGTTAGTGGGGGTATACTTGAAAGTATTGTGGCAAAGTAACAGTTGAAAATTAGTAGAATAGTAGGTTATTTTAAGCTTATTTTTAGTCCCTCCTTTTAGAAAAATAAAGGTAGGGTAGTGTTTTTTGTCGCTTTTGTTGACAATCGACTTCCTCCTAAATAATTAAGGGGGTGGGGTGGGTATAACACCTAAAAATATGCTCTGTAAAGATTTGGGCTAGTGTAAAATACACATTCTAATGCAAAAACTATACATGTAGACATAACCTTTTGATTTAGCACACAGTATTCATTACATTTCTTAATTCTTGTCTTCTTTATACTGTATCATAATATGAAAAGTTAATTGAAGACCATTTCTTTTTATGCCCCTGTAATCGAAGATTCGGGGGTATATAGTTTTATCGTGTCCGTCTGTATGTCTGTCTGTCTATCTGGCGGTCTGTTTCTCCGCAAAAACTTTAACCTTGACCATAAATTTTCATTTTTTGTAGCTATGCCTTTCATATTCAATATGTGTATATTCCTTGTGACAAGACCTTACTTTGGGTACCACCAAATTTGACCTTTTGACCTTTACCTTGGAGTTTGTCCCATTTTACACAAAAATGCCAAATTTTTAATTTACTTTGGCTATAACTTTTAAACGGTAGATACTAGTACTTTCATACTTCACAAATGTAATCCTTGTTACATTAAACCTTTCTTAAGAAACCATCAACTTTGACCCTTTGACCTCTGAGTTTGACCTACATTTTAAACACATATCCTTTACCATTAATTTAGAACAAGTTGTGCTAGGGCTTTCCTATTTTGCAATTTTATTTCTTGTGAGAAGACCCTACTTTGGGTACCATTATATTTAAATTGCATTTAAGGATAAATAACACAAACAAACTTTTTTCAGAAATCAGCATGATTTCTCACAGATTAACATTTAGATTGACAACCTGAATAATGTTTACCAAGGAAAATGGGAGAATTATATAAGATTTTGTCATAAAGTTAAAATATTGTGCAAAATTTTGTATGGAATTATATAGAAGGCAAAACAAAATCTCATATCTAAGCAGCAAGGAAAACCTACGATTTCTTTATATTTCAGGGATTTATTATTTATGTCATTTCAAATCAAAATCAATCAAAAAATATATATCAACCCGCGCATCCATTTTTTGTTTGTGGTAAGTACCCTTAAGAAAAGTTTAACCTTCGCTATGTTGCCATACAGGGGCATAGCTGTTTCACAAACACATCTTTTATATATAAGAGGAGTTGCGGATAACAGATGGATACCCCAAAGCGTACAGACGGACGGACGAACATCCCCATCACTATATACCCTCCCGCTTTTAAAGCGGGGGATAGAATAATATATGATACTGCTGATTTTTTCTGTCAGCACGATGATTTCCACCATCGAAAAACAATGTTTACCTAAACCTTAAGGCTCGATAAATCTTTACTACTTTAGATTCTGAATCATCGCACTGGCCTTGAAATATAGCTATAATCGTATGTTATGTATGGAATCCGGATAGGGCCATGCAGTTCACTATCGCACCATCGACTATCGACTAATAGGTCGATGGCGCGATAATGCGATGGTGCGATAACGATGAAGCGATGATGCGATGACGATGGAGCTATGGTGCGATAGCGCGATGACGATGATGCTATGGTGCGATAATGCGATGACGATGGTGCGATAGCACGATTGAGCGATAGTGAATATCGCTTCATCGTCATCGTACTATCGCACTATCGTCATCGCATTATCGTGTCATCACTATCGCACCATTGCATCATCGCACTATCGCGTCATCGCATTATCGCACCATCGTCATCGCATTGTCGCGCCATAGCATCATCGTCATCGCGCTATCGCACCATCGCTTCATCGTTATCGCACCATCGCTTCATCGTCATCGCATTATCGCTTCATCGCACTATCGACCTAAACCTCGATGGTGCGATGATGCGATAGTGAACTGCGTGGCCCTATCCGGATTCCATAGATCAACATATCAATTTATTCCAAATAAGCTCAGGTGAGCAATTTAGCCAGTATGCTTCTTTATCTATTTTTTTTGCCCCCTAAAAATTTCAGCTTTAATCCACAGGGAGTCATTTTTCTACGGGGGTCATTTTTCTTCACGTGGGTTCTGCAATTTTTTTTAGGGTGGTGACACTTTTTCTACGCGCAAAAGGGTCATTTTTCAACGTCGAATAATGACCGGGGGTCATTTTTCGCTGTCTAAAAATGACCCCCGGTCATTATTCGATGGGGGTCATTATTCGTCTTTACACCGGAGCCTCGTTGGCCAACAACAAAAATAAATCTCATTTTAACTTTACATTGTCTATAATACTGGGGAAAATATATGAAACAATGCTCTTTTAATACACAGTAGATAAACACTTTATGGCACAGTAGCTTTCTGGTAGCCCTTTTTTTAAACCAGCAAGCTAGAGACCCGTATATTCTATCAAATTCACTATATAAATTTTAATATCAGATAAGTCGATTAAAAAGTAATAAAACACACTGAAAACAATGGAGCAAAAAGCATTTAGTACATGTTTTTATTGTTAAAAAAGTTTTCATGAATGGAAACTCATCCAATTATGTATAGTATGGAATAACATATAAACACCAGGAAAAGATCGTTTAATTATAATAGATGAGAAAAAGTGCACACAATTCGGAGAAACGTAGATTACAGTAAAAGTGGAGCCGAGATCATACTTAGATAACCCCACAATGAGCAGGTGGAAACACTTAACAAGACTAAACGATTACTTAAATACCGGAAAGCCATTTCCAAATAAGGCTGGAAAGGATTAATTATTGGGAAAGCCAAGCCTTCTGCGAAAACTAAAACAAAACTAAAAGAAAAAATAACAAAATTATACAATAAAAACATTATGAATGTAAAGATTACATCTTTAATTTCCTTGATAGATTAGTCCTTCAACTTACAATGAAAAAGTGAATATAGCGCACAATGACCAATCTTGAAAAAAAATCCATAAAAATAACAAATATGTGAAGAGGCATTATACACGGAACCCTAGGAAATCAACATAGAAATGGAACCCTAAGGAAATCAACATATGAAAATAGGTTCATACGCACAGTGATAGGTCTAAAACACACCATAAGAATAACAAATATGTAGAAAGGGCATAAAACACGGAACCCTGGGAAATCAACATAAAACACGGAACCATTAGAAATCAACATAAAACACGGAACCCTGGAAAATCAACATAAAACACGGAACCTTGGGAAATTAACATAAAACACGGAACCCTGGGAAATTAACATAAAACACGGAACCTTGGGAAATCAACGTAAAACACGGAAACCTGGGAAATCAACATAAAACACGGAACCCTGTAAATCAACATAAAACATCGAACCTTGAGAAATTAACATATGAGAATAGAAGCCTACTTCACAAGATGAAACACACCCTTTAAGTCTGGCTTAATGGTGGCTTATAGGTCCTTAATGGTGGTTTAATGGTTGTCTTTAAGTCACCATTAAGTCACCATTAAGCACCTTTAAGTAACATTTACACCACCATTAAGTTACCATTAAGCCAACTCAAAGTCCTTAATGGGTGCTTAAATGTAGCTTAATGGTAGCTTAATGGTGTCTTACAGGTTCTTAATGGTAACTTTTAGACCACCATTAAGTCACCATTAAGCTACCATTAAGCTAGACTTACAGGTGCTTAATGTCCAAACTCCATTAAGCTACCATTAAGCTACCATTAAGCCACCATTAAGCCACATTACGCAGTCGATAATATTGTTTATATGGGTGAAAAATTATTTTTATAGTGATTTGTTATCAATTATAAATGTAGATTTCGCTTATAACTTGATTTAGTAAAAATAATGAAAAAGAACGAAATTCAAAATCCGAAAAAAAAACAAAAAAAAACGCCACAGTCGAGGCGCGAACCCATGACCTTAGGGTTGCAAGGCTAACACCTTATCCATTACGCTATCGCCGCTCTTGATAATGAAATGAAAATATTAAATATTTAACCTTTATTTTTTTTCAAAATTTGTTTGGACTTATAAAGGTTTTTACTAGAATTTTGTTGAACATTTCCAAAAGTCTTGAATTGATTTATTAATCAAAATGTAAACAATTTTATTTGTGGATCTTAACACATTAATATATATTTCTACACTGAGTTCGGCTTTTAGATTGATGTAATGTGATTGAGTTCTTCGCTCTGTTATTCGAAAATTTTCGAAATGTAAGCATTAAATCATAATTGAAAATAAATTAATTATAGATAAAATACAAAAGTCTATCATCGAAAAAGAAAGAGGAAAAAACAGATTCTACTATTATTTTTAATATACTGCGGATATTAACGGTTTCTGTGTCAACAATTTAGTGACAATCCTCGCGTAAGAGTTACCTGGTTAATTACGTTTACAAAAACTTTTTTTTAGAATATCATATTCAGTTTCAATTCTTTTTGTATCATAATGGGTATCAAAATAATTGACTTTTTACGATGAATCATAATTTTTAAATTGTTATATGCTTGCGTTAAATTTAAATTTTTAAAAAATAATTGATCATTAAAATCTGTTAGTGTACGTTGTGTATGTATAGTTTCCTGTTAGTTAACCGGGGACGGGGGGGACACCTAATTAAGGTCTATTGTCTGACCAGTCGGTTTACTGTATACTGATCATCTGTTAATCTTACCCCGTTTCTCAATGTGTATACATCTGGTCGGATGTCATGTTTAATCTGATCGGCCGTTCCTCTGAAAATCGATTTTGAAATAACAATCATTGAAGACCGACTAGATTTTGACAGATACTTACCGCTGCATTATTAAAAAAAAAATAACGAATTAATTAGAATTATTCATGATGTAAAAGCCATTAAAAAGTTTTTCATGGTAAAAGTCAATCTTTGAAAACTAAACATTTGTATCCCAGTAGCCCCCCCCCCAATAAAAAAGGACAGAGATTTTTTTTCATGAGATTATATAGTTATATTCCTGTGAATTCTGTAGCGGAATGTTTCTTTTAACACATGAAATAAAAATACCATTTTGTTTTTAAAAAGTAATATATATTTTGTGTTCATGAATATAGATAATTTTAAAACAAATTGATTTTTGGTATTGTAAATTTAAGATATTTCACAAGGACTTGCTCACGGTGTGTAATAATTATTTATTTTTAAAAATCATATACACTAAAAATAAAAACAACGCATGTAATAATGATTTATTTAAAAAAAATAATATACGGTTCTGATACAGGATGTCTTGTTTTATTATCACTGTAAATGATTTTAAGAAAAAATTAGACACCTCCAGCAAGCCCCTGTGGCTATTAGCTAACTTTGTTCCCAGTGATCAAGTTTATGCATGTTGACAAAAAACTCGTAGAAATTATGATCGAGACAGAATTATGAGTTGGAATAGATTTTGCGTAAATGATATTAAAATAACTAAAAGTTAGTTCAAAGATTCTATAAAAGATGCGTAAAAGTTTAATGAGGGTTGACCATTAAGTCACCATTAAGCTCAGCTTAATGGTGGCTTAATGGTAGCTTAATGAAGTTTGGACATTAAGCACCTGTAAGTTGCAGCTTAATGGTGGCTTAAAGGAATTAACTTCTTTAAGCCACCATTAAGTCACCATTAAGCTACCATTAAGCGATTGCTTAAAGGTGGTCTTTCGTCTTGTGCTTGGAATAATCATACCCTCTTGACCCTACGTAAACCATATGTAAACGACTATAATCTTTTCAACACTTCAACACATTTTAAAATGTTATGGTTATTTAAAAGAACAGAAAAGGAAACATTGATGTAACCATCAATTGTCGCCCTTGAAATATATAAATTACACAATGGAAATGAGTCTTGATCATCAAACCGCTTCAATATTTGCGAAAAGGCATGCGTCTAAATGATTGAGTCGATAGTCGCGAATATTTTGGAAACTTATAGACGGATAAAAATCAAACAAAAACGATACCATTTTAATAAACTTGAGCAAATCCCCAAAATTAATGTCGGCTGCATAAAGTATGAATTGAAGACAGACTCATGCATGACCTTTATTCAACAATGATTTTAATTTACAATTTTTGAATATAAAACACGAACTGTGTATAGCACGTTTTCAAACGAGAAAAAAAAGATATTCTAAAAAAGGGACCTGTCGTTTTTTCGATAGTAAATGATAAGCAACTTTACATATGAAATATAAAAACATATACTAGGGCTGTTCAATAAATAATGTCTCGGTGCTCGGAAAGAAGCAAAATACGCCTTTGAATAATTTAGTCTTAAAATTTTAACTTAATATTCTCTTTCAATTAAAACACATGTCGATAAAAATTCTTATCCAACTTCTGGTAGTTTTTAGAATTCATTTTTGGGTATGACCCCTAGTAAACTGGAAAATTGCAAATCTAATGAGGGTTTCAACCAATAGATTCATGTTCCAATATCTGTTTGAATATAAAACAAAGGTGGATAACTACAATAACTTATATTTTGAAATAATTGTTAAGACTTTCGTACACGCTGTAGTTTTCACTCATTTTTCAAGCTTTTTTACTGCCATGTTTCTTAAAACAGGGTAAACTACTCCCGATAGGATGTCTATCAAATTTGCTATATGTCTCAAAGTCAAACATACATCATCAAATATTATTTGTTGAAATTGTGCGAACACTACATAAGTTGTTATAATTTTTGTTGGCAAAGACGGAGGGTTCCCATCTTTGATGCCCATTATTTAATTTTTTTTATCATTGAAATCCACCTGCTCATTTGTCTATATAACGGGTATTGATTGCTGTACATGTCACATATTTCAGTGAATATTTCTTTTGGATTTTCAACAAGTTTTACAGCAGCTTTAATGAAGCTTTTATTTTCACTTTAGTTTTCTGAATCTTTACCATTCATTTATAATGCAGTGTCTCGAATAGCCTATGTTTCCCAGCTTCTCACGATGAAACTATGTAATGAAAAGAGGTCACATCAAGTGTTATAAATTCAGTAAAGATTCAATAATGAGAGAAAGTCAAGTTTAATGCCATATTAAACCTGTATTGTATGTCATAAAGTTCAGGACATTATTTATTGAACAGCCCTCGTATTTTTTTTACAAATTCACTTTATGAAAGTAAATATTTTATGTATGTCGTAATTTATAAAGGGAAAGAACATTCTGTTTAAAAAACTTTTCAATGTTTAGATAACCATTAATTCTGAATAACTACTCCCACCCTAATCCCCGTATAGAGCAGCCCTCCGGTGCTAATACAATGAGAATAATGGCAACAAAGGCAATATTAGGCTATAAATAATTTAGAGTTCTTATAAGTCAGATTGTTTAAACATTCCATAAAAAATGGGAGGAAAATATAGCTATGACAGAGGAAATTCGGACTGTAATAATTATCAAGTTTATGGCCAAAACTCTAATCGTTTCTTTATATGAAGCAACATTGTTCCATTGCAATAATATTTCATTATTTTAAGAGTTTTGTGCTTATGATGTTATGTGAGTGAAGAAAAAAATGGTCATAGAGTGAAAAACTGAGGTATTTCCCGAGAAATATTCAGGGACCACTAGCATGAAAAGTGGATCATTGACCTAGTTATTTTAAATTGAAACTGAACAAAAGAATTATAGGTGTACAATGTGCAGTAGGTTGTTTTTCATTTTTATCAGCAGAATTTTAAGTCATCTGAGTAAAGGTTTACCTTAAATCAAGTTTATCATTGAAAGTTATTTTATTACTTTCAATGGCATCTGAAATAAAATACTTACCGGTAAAATTAAAATCAATATGAAATCAATATTATTACATAAGTATTAGGAAAGAGTTTCTTCATGAATGTTTCTCAGCATTTCTTCAATGAAAATTCAGAATTGATGAAGATTTTAAGAAGGTTCCTAATGGCGGCGTTCTCTCAGAATATGAATCATGTCAATGTCACCATGCTCAGCGGCAATATCTATCACTAACTTACCTTGATTATCTTTAACTGCTAACAAATCTGGATAATTTGTTGATAAATACCTACAAACATCATGTTCACCATTTAGGCAAGCAATATGCAATATACTTTCACCAACATTTGACAACGCATTGATGTCTAATCTTTTGTCTAATAGAAAAGAAACTATGTCTACACTCCCGACACTGCAAGCTGAGTGTAATACTGTCCACCCTTTATTGTCCCTGATCTTTATTAACTCTGAAAAATGATTGACCAGATACTCATACATCTCCATTTCACCATAGTAACAACATTGATGTAAAATTGTTTCACCATCTTTTTGCAGGGTATAGATGTCCTTCTTCTTATCAATCAATAATTTAACTATTTGAACATTGCCTCCCGAGGCTGCAGCATGCAAAACTGTATTGCTAGATTTATCTTTGATGTCTAATAGATGGGGATAATTCTCAACTAAGTATTCACAAACTTCCAACTTCCCATTGAGACAGGCTAAATGCAGAATATTTTTACCATTATTTGACAAGGTATTAATGTCCATTCCTTTTTCTATAAGAAAAGACACAAGTTCTACACTAACTCCTGCACAAGCTGTCCATCCATTATTGTCTCTAAAAGATATTAAATTTGGATACTTATTTACCAGATACCTAGACATTTCTTCTCTGCCCTCAGCACAACACAGATGTACCACAGTATTCCCAGTTTTTGTTGTACTATTGACATTTAATCCTTTACTTAACAGAAATTTGAAAAGTTCTACGTTACCTCCTCGAGCTGCGAAGTGGAGGACAGTTTCCCCATCATTGTCACAAACATCCAGTAGCTGAGGATATCTATTCAACAGATATTTACACATATCATAATTACCTTTTTCGCATGCAAAGTGCAGGATAGATTGACCTGAATAATCTTTTCCATCTACTTTTGGTTTCACTCCACTTGATAAATGTAATATATTTTCATTCTCAAAGATGTCTAGCATACATTCAAATATATCAATATTCCCACTGAAAGCTGCCCATTGCAGAAGACTTTTTCCTCGAATATCTGTATGTTCCTGGAGTAATGCAGGGTATTTCTCAATAGGGTATTTTACCATGTCTGTCCTTCCTTTCTGGCAAGCACAAGTTAGAACTGTGTGACTATTGTCTCTATCTTTTTCATATGGATCAAAGCCGGACTTTAACAAAAGATTAAATGCATGTTTGTCTCCAGAACTAGCTGCAGATTGTAAAGAGTTGGAGCCCTGACTGTCCATTATATCTACAAGGAATGGATATTTTACTAGAACTTGTTCAATTAATTGTGTTTGTTGCATATAACAGATTTCCTAAAGTAAGCTAAATACGAACAGAATGGTGTGCCAGAAATGCGTCAATGTACGGAGATTGGCGGATTTGTACCCTGCCAACAGAGGCATCCTGAGCGAATGATATTTCCTCTTCCTCACTGCACTGGTCATTGTCTGTACTCATTATCTGTCTTGCCTTGGCAAAGTACTTTTTGTCACTTTGGGGTAGGTAGGAACACTAACTAAGGTAGTAATTGTGTAGTACAATTCGTTGTATGTATCCTGTGCCGAGCCCATATATATATATTTCCGTGTTGTACCCCTTTTGTGTATGTGTGCGTATGACGTCATGCTTTCGTGTGTAGATATTAGAAGAAGACGCCATTCTGTGTAAGCACCCACTGGTAACTTTTGTGAACTTTATCGACCTGCTGTGTGCTAATTGTAACGGGAACCGTTACAGATGTTCCCCAAACGCTCCCCAACTCCCTTTTGGTGCCATATTCCCTGTAAGCCTTATGAAATAAGACACCATCTGTGCATTTATAACTTTAACAACGTTTTCCTAGAAGGATATCAGTTATATTCAAATTTTAACATTGCACGCGTGTGCATGTACATGCAAGTGCGTAATGATTATATCGTCTTGTCTACACTTTCTATATATTTAAATATACTATATATTAAAGCATTTAGTCCAAAAGTATTAAAAATCAAACTTTAAAGTTTATTTTTAATTTCACTCTTTCATAATGCACGCACGTACGTGCATGATGACCATACCTTCTTGTAGGAGGCCCTTATATCTATGTTCTCAATCCCATTAGCTGTTTGGTTGAAAATCAAAGGAGTTATAGCCATTTCAAGTTTTAGCCAATCAGATTGCAGCACACGTGCATCCGCGTGATTTCATGATATTTTTTTCTAAATTATATTGTAGGATATCCTAGTGCATGACTATGTTTTCAATTTCAAAGCATTTCGTCAAAAAGCAAAGGAGATATAGCCATTTAAAGTTTCAGCCAATCAGATTGCAGCACACGTGTATGCGCGGGATTTGTTGGGATTTTTTGTATACAAGTAGAGCTTTTTAAAAAAGCTTCCCTTCTTTAGCAACAATCTTAAACAGTAAACCGATCTACACCTATCAAGCCGTTTAATTCTTTTGAATTTTGTATTTCTACATTAGTCATTTACTGGCATTAGCTCTACCACGGTTGTCGCTCGGTCATCTCCGTAAACTTTGACTGGCCGAGAACTTTCGGAAAACCTCGGCTGATTCCATTCCCTTCTTCAAACAAGAAAGGAGAAAAGAATAATTACAAATTGTAAAGCCTGCAAGCTATGAAAATCGAATTTTATTTCTAATGAAATTAGAGACCTTTTTATTTATTGCTATGAAAAATACCATGTTATTAAGAATTAACAACTGCTGATTTTGCTGTTCGTTTTGTCATTTTTTTAAGATTGGAAATCTTGCAAAATTGTTAAGTCGTACGAAAATTAGATCATCAGAAAGTTATCTCCCTTGCCTGGAACAGTATTTCAACCAATGAAATAATTGAAAATTTTCTCATCATGCAATTTCTACTAATCACAAAAGAGAGGAAGTGCATAGTCCGAAGACTGTAAAAAACTTCAACTATACAATACCGTCTTCCTAGGAAGACGGTAATCATTTTGCAGGATATCCTAATGCATGACAATGTTTTACATTTCAAAGCATTTCGTCAAAAAACAAAAGAGATAATGTCATTTAAAGTTTCAGCCAATCAGATTGCAGCGCACGTGCATGCGCGTGATTTAATGAAATTTTTCATGAAACTCCAAGGTCAAACGTTCTTGCTATCAAATGAAAGGTCTTGTCACAAGGATTTAATACGTGAAGTAGGAGAGCACTAGCCCTAACCCTTTAAAAGTAATGGTCATGGTTTGCTTTTGTAAAGTAGGTAAAACTCAAAGGTCTAGGTCAAAGGGTCTTTTCATTAGGATTACATATATGAAATCCCTATCCCTTACCGTTCAAAAGTTATGGACAAGGATAAATTTTTTTCACAGGTACAACAATCTACAAGGTCAAGGTCGAAAGGTCAAGGTTGTTGGTATCCAATGAAAGGTCTTGCAAGAAATTATATATATGTTAAGTATAAATGACCTGGTGCCTACTGTTATAAAAATATGACCAAAGTAAAAGTTTTAAATTTTCATGTAAAATTCGGTCAAACTCCAAGGTCAAAAGGTTAAATTTGGTGGTACCCAAAGAAAGGTGTTGCCACAAGGAATACGCATGTGAAATATGAAAGTCATGGTTCCACAAAATCAAAATTTTGGGCAAGGTTAAAGTTTTTGCGGACAAGAGGGACAGACAGACGGACGGACACGACAAAAACTAAATACCCCGAAACTTCGTTTACGGGGCATAAAAAATACGTTAACACATGTTTACATTTTTTAGAAAATTACACGACGTAAAAAGGGAAGCATAAGAAGCAAATAATTGTTGTATAAAAATATATCGCTTTGCAGTTCTGAATGGCATCTGTTAAACATCTGAGAAATATAGTAATCAAGATGTAATACAAATTATTTATTAAAGTTGTGGTAATGCATTTTGGAAAAAAAATGTTATAAACTATTAGAACAATGGGATCACGCTCGCCCTCGTCCGTAACCGATAAAAAGATGGAGCGTAGTAGCGGATCTAGGATTTGTATAAATGGGGCACAGAATACCGGGGGTCGGGGGGCTTTAGGCTCCTGGGTTTTGGTAGATTTTAAAGACATTTTTGAGCTATTCCGGCTATATTTGTCACATAACACAAATTAAAACTAACAAAAAATGATTAATTGCATTTATTGTCGAACACGAAAAGTATCATGGTCACGATGGGAACAATGTGGAATACCCTGCCGACCACAGAATTCATCGCATTTGAGGATTAGAAGTCAGGATTTTATTCGATTTTTTTTTACAACTTGAATTTGTAATTTAGTGTCTATTTCTTATCTTTCCGTTGTCAAAAGCTTTATTTCTGTGTAAATTTTTAAACCTCTCCATTTCAATCCCCTACCAATACAAAAGAGGAGAAGATAACCTAATCAAACCTTTGATTTTTTGGAGGTCCTTGTTTGCTCTGCTCCCGTTTTGTTTCTTATGGACTTTTGATCTTTAATGCTGTTCGTTATCTCCATACAGGGGCGTAGCAGCACGGGGGGCCTGGCCCCCCACTTTTTTTTCCCAGCCTGACTTATTCTATATTTAGAATAGAATAGAATATTTATTCAACCAATTTTGGCCCACATGGAGCATACAGAACAGTGTCCAAAATCATCACAGTTATACATATATACAAAACAGAACAAAACAAACATTGTATAATGAACAGATAGTTAGCTTTCTTATTTTAGGATGTATAGAATGTACATTATAAGTATCCAATGTATAATATCTGCAATAAGCCTATATTAAATTATGTTGTTTTCTCTTATCAAAATTTGCATTTAGAAGTTGGCATAATAAAACAACAAACTCAGAATTTTCATTTGACATAATCCATGTAAACAGGTCAACATTGTAAGCTGTATCAAATTAGGAAAGGTTTTAAAGATTTTATCTAAAAACTCTCTTCTTGAGTCATTATAAAGTGGATATTCTAGCAAAAAATGCAATTCATCCTCAGTTGGACTTGAGGTGCAGTAACGACAGACTCTCTCACACCTGGGAAGAATTTCATTTTTACCACATTTATTAAGTTTCCTTTCATATCTACCCGTTTCTACCCTTAAACAATGATTACTAAATCTGAATTTTGCGAGAATTACCCGATTGTCTCGGTTTTTCATATTCAAGTATTTTTTCAAAATAAAAAGACCTTTTATATTTAAAATACCCGGGTATGTGTTTAATTAATATTAAGTTTTTCACTGTAGAATAATATACTAGAGTACCAATCACTGTTGATGATGTTTGATTTGCACTCATTGAGAGCTGCTTTCAGTAGGTTAGATGATGTATGTTCTAGTCTATACCAGTACATGAATATTTGCTTTAACATGTCTATATATAATGGGTACCTCCCTAGTTCAGAATAGATTCCTACATTTGTACAAGATTTAGATACACCCATAATATATTTACAGAATTTCATATTGAGTTTTTCAACTTCCCAATCTTTAAATATATCAAAAAGAGGGATATTTTTCCTCTTTGGAGTAATATTAATAATGCCCCAGTTCTCACAGCCATATAAAGCTATAGGTTTAATACAGTGATCAAATATATGTAAAAATGTTTTTAAGGAGGGATTAGCATTTTTTACATCCCTATAGAATTTAAAGCATGCCTTTAAACTTTTCTGATACGGTTGTTTTTTGGCTTCAGTAAAGTGATCCCTAAATATTTATATTGTTTTACACATTCTATAATGTCATTACCAAGTTGGAATGCTTCCTTCAGTAATTTACCAGAGTTATTAAAAAATATTACCTTTATGTTTACTTCTAGACACAACTCACTACAGTAATCATGGAGGAGATTGAGTCTACATTGAAGGTCTGATTTTGAATTGGGTAATAAGACAAGGTCATCTGCATACAGGAGACATGAAATCATTTCTTTATCTAGAGTAACAGAAACAGAATTATGATCCAAAATACTTGGGAGGTCATTTATAAAGAGTTTAAACAAATTTGGACTAAGGACATCCCCTTGTCTGACCCCAACTCCAGATGTGGAAAAATCTGTCATTTTATCATTTACCTTCACACAAAGTCTATCATTCTTATACATAGATTTTAAAATTCTGTAAAAATTTCCATTTATATCATTTAATTGCAGTTTATACATAATGCCAACATGAATTACTTTATCAAAAGCCTTTCGAAAATCAACAAAACAGGCATATAATTTCTTATCACCAGTCTTGAGATATTTGTTTAGTAAACATTTCAACACAAATATATGATCTTAAGTGCGAGATTTCTTGGAGAAACCTATCTGTGATTTATGAATAGTATCATTTTCCAGCAAAAAATTGTCAAGTCTATTATTCAATATTAAGTTAAATAATTTTCCAATACTATTGTTAATAGCTATGCCTCTGAAATTTTCTGGCTTATTTGGATGATCAGATTTGAAAAGAGGACAAATAAAACTTTCTGACCATTTTGAAAGATACTCTCCAGATGTAAATACAGCATTAAATAGTTTTAACAAGCAAGGATTGATGAAATGTTGCGATGCTTTAAGCATTTCATTCGAGATATTGTCTAATCCAGGTGTTTATTTTCAACTTAAGCTTAGAAAATGCTTCTTGTAATTCTGTGTTTGTAATTTTTTTGTCTATCATAGAGAAACTGTAATTATTATCTTCCATTACTTTTAACTTTTCCTCTTAAAGAGCTAGTTTTTTTTTCATTTTGTCTGAAACAGAAGTAAGATCTGAAAAATATTGGAACCAAGTATCGCCCTCGATGCAGTTTTGACCATCTTTTTTTTCGTTCCGCAGCTGGTTCACTAAGGACCAGTATTCCTTAAGATTATTAGACTCTAAATCATCAAGCTGGTTTTAAATGTTTTGTTTAAATTCTCTTCTCTTTTTTTTCCTTAGTTTTGAATATTGTTTGTTTAATTTAAAAAAAGGAACCTCGCACTTTGGATCTTTAGGGAAGCGAGCCAGTGTTAATGCTTTATTTTGAACAAGTTTTTTCATTTTCAATAGGTCTTGATCAAACCATTTCTTGTTTTGTGTTTTCAGTTTAGATTTCTTATTTTTCTGTAGTGAAGCTATACAAACTTTATCATAAATCATATGTACTTTGTTAGTGGCGTTATTTATTCCAAAATTGTCTAAAGGGATTTTTTCATCTAAGAACAGTCTCATTTCCTTTTGTATTACAGGATGTGCAAAAGTCTCTTGAAAATTTAGTGCATTGTTTGCATTCCATACATAACGCAAAGGAAAATCATGTAATAGAGACTCATTATTCATATAATCATTATCAAAGGATGCTAAAATCTTAAAAGAAAATTTACAGTGGCAATCAGAAAAATTTGCTTTAAAATCTGATACACCCATATAAAGAATATCATGAAATAGACTTTGTGAAACAAGCACATAATCAACTACACTACATCCATAAGACTTTAGACATGTAAAATTGCCTGAACTATCACCAAAGCATCTTCCATTCAAAATACGTATTTGGTTACTTATACAAAATTCTAATAAATCTTTGCCTCTAACATCAACAACATTATCTTGGCTAACTCTCTGTTCAATTGCAACATCAATATTATAGTTATTGTTATTAATTGGAATGTGAAGGGTACTGTCATCTATTATATAGTCTGCATCTGATCCCGTTCTGGCATTAAAATCACCAGTTAGAATGATATCTCCTAAATTCTTATATTTCTCAATAATGCTATTTTCAAGTACTTCTAATAACACTATAGGAAATGTTAATTGTTAGCCTGGTTGCCCTCCCCCCCCCCCACTTGTAGACTGTTAGTGATGTACCGAAAATGCAATATTGAAAATGGTTCTCAAAGTAGTTTAAAGAAAAAATACTTAACCTACGAACCCCCCCCCCCCAACGACATAGGATTTTCGACTTCGGGTTTTTTTTTTTTTTTTGCTTGTCAACTTTATTCTGGTAAGTTAAAAAAATTTTCCCTGGCTGCCCCCCCACCCCCCACTTTCAAAAACGATGCTACGCCACTGCCATATGTTTCATTCAACGTAATAATCAAAATTGTTTTCCTTCAACGTGCATTGCTATATGATGAAAAGTACAAATTTCCGGGGGTGGGAGAAGAGGTGTTACAAATATATATTCAAAATTAATTCATCGCAATTTTTGACGTACAGAAAATGACAATTTTTGGGAAGGGATGGGACGAAAGAGTATTATCTTTTCGAACGCATTACATAAAATAACAAGAGGCGCACAATGGCTAAGAAAAAGCACATAACAGATCAGAACTGAAAGTTTACGGGGGTTGGAGGTAGGGCTTGAAATTTGAACCCCCTCGGGGGTCATGATTTGAACAAACTGGAATATTCACTACCTGAGGATGATTCCATATAAATATCTCTAATCATTGCTTTGAAGAAAACAAGATATTAAAAGGTTTTCCTATATATTCCTTTGTAAAACTTTGGTCGGCCCTTTTGACCCCACCCTAGCCCAGGGGATCTTGATTTGAACATATTTGAACATATTTGAATCTCTACTATCTGAGGATAATTTCACATGATTTTCATCTTTTTTATCTCAATGGTTCATGAGAAGAAGAATTTTTATAAATATTCCTAAGTAAAGCTTTGATCGGCCATTTGGCCAAACCCTACCCCGGGGGTCATGATTTGAACACATTTGAATCTACACTACCCGAGGATGATTCCACATGAGTTTTATTTTTCCTGGCCCAGTGGTTCATTAGAAGATTTTTTAATGCCATTATTTTTTCTCTGATTCATAATTATCTCCCCCTTGGAAAAGGGCGTGTCCCTTCATTTGAACAAACTTGAATCCCCTTTACCCAAAGATACTTTGTAGCAAGTTTGGTTAAAATTGGCCCAGTGATTCTTGAGAAGAAGATGAAAATCTGAAAGGTTTACAATAACGAGGACGACAACGACGACAGAAAATGGACAAGTTTTGATCAGAAAAGCTCACTTGAACCTTTGGCTCAGGTGAGCTAAATATACTGTATTTAAATAAGCGTTTTCAGAAGGGGAAGTGTAATGTATCTTTGATATATGTGTTGAAAAACTGTCTATTGTCATATTGTAAATAATAGGGGGTTATGATTGCACTCAGTACCACATGTATTTTCTCAGTAATGTGTTAATGAAATACCCCCCTGTTTATTTACTCTTTCATCTTTTACGAAATAAATGACATTATTCATTCATCCTTATATAACTATTCTATTTTTGCCTGTTTATATCCGAAATCGACATTCATCTCCTTGACAAAGTTTTACAAAGAAACATAGATTTGTACTTGTGACAGCAGGTCTATCTAGATTCCTGCTTTTATACATCTCTACTGTACTTAGAAGAAAACACGCAGGTAAGTTAAAGTGCTATGACGTCATAATAAGCTATATGACGTGTAATTTAGAGATAACAATTTCTTAAAATCGATATCTAAGATTGATTTGAGGTCGTAAAAATGAACCAATATATGCAGAGGAATAATATCAACGGAATTTTGTCGTTCCTGGGCCTCTGTAGTTATCACAGGGGTTACATACCAAACCCGTGACGTCATAACTGTTGATCATGCAGTAGCCGAGTGAAAGTGAAAAGTAACGAAAATTGATGTAAACAAACACAAGAAATCGGAGTTTAAAAGCATTTAGAGTGAATATCATGTGTGATTCTTGTGGGAATAAAGCATATGAATAAGGTATGGTATTATAATTCTGCAACTTCTTCGTAAAATTAAAGCAGGGAGGGTGTTTACTTGCCGATCAACCTTTCCTCTGTCGTTCGTAACAAAAAAGATGCAAAAGTTCAACACTACGCCGCATACCTTGAAACTTAATTTTTGTTTCTATCTAAAGTCCCTATTCTTTGTTTTTGGAAAGTGCTGCTAGAATCGTATGGTTTACGGCAAATGGTGCTTTTTTCGATGTTATGGACAAAATGTAAAAATTTTGGGAAGGTTTCGTCCGAAATTGTTGAATAATTATTTCTATAAGAGGACAGTAGGATTCTAGCAGCATTTTTCATGGTACAGAGATGTTTTAACATAACTATTAATATAAATTGGAACTAATTATCTCCGGGGTAGTGTTAAACTTTTCACTTTGTCATTAAGGCATATTTTCTAATTAAAGACGTCAAGTGGTGACGTCGTGGTGAAGTGCCTCCTGTAGTATAAGTTCCATTGAAGTCTATAGACTACATGATTATAGTAAAAGTTATATCCTTGACTTTTCCAATTTATTAGTGTTGCACAATTATAAAAAAGTGTTAATTCGCCGAATTCTGGTCCATGTGCTGCCTTAACAAACCCGCGCACTTCCCAACCCACGGTATAAAAGTTAATACACATTCAAAGAACACGGCATTTTTCAAAGAATAAAATGAAAGCCGAACATCAAACACATTTGTAATCCACTTTTAATATCTAAAAAAAATACAAACAGTGTAGTCTTGAATTTGTTCTTGTTATTTTACGTATCGAGTACTTGTAGAACGTAACCATTGTTGTGATAATATTACTATGCTAGATCTGTATCACTTGGACCCCGTTCCTTCTGCTATTAGAAATATTTTAGTACGTGTATGCGAATTTCCCCTTGAAAGACCTACAGCGCTCTCTTCTACAGTTTTTGCTGGAATACAGCCAAGTTTCCAAATCTCCATCCCTCTTATTAATTTCACATTTTCAAAAACATACTTAGAACATTGATTTTATTTATTTTTCAAGAAGATACTTAGAACTAACATCTTTTCTTTCCAAACACACGTGTGCAATTAAAAAAAAGGTTTTTTTCTCTTTGGTTTGTAAGGGATTTCCACGAGTTTTATTTTTGTTTTATTTTATTATTTTTTTTTTTTTGGTTTGTCCTATTCTTTGACAACCTTTGTCTTCGCTGTAATTTACATGCTATACGCATTCTAGTATCAGCCCCTTACAAACCAATTTTCTCTATAAATCAATGCTATACGATATGTGACTGAAGTACATATAAATCAAAAGCTTTCTTGCCAAAATGATCATTTCAATAACTTAAAATCAATGTTTTATTGATTATTCATCACATTTAATATTACACAAAAATGTAATTGATAAATTAAAAACACTTTCATATCTTTAAATTAAATTAGGTATATGTGTTGCATAATCTTTTCATTCCTTCTGCATTGGTCTTGAGTTTTGTGACGGCATTTGTTGCCATATTGTAAATAATAGGGGTTATGATTGCGCACAGCACTACAAGCATTATTGCAGCCCGGAGGACCGGGCTGCTCTATACATATAAGTTTAAGTGTTAGTGTATAGGGATTGAGGTGGGAGAAGTTATTTAGAATTAAAGGTTTTCTAAACATTGAAAAGATTGTTAAACAAAAGTTCTTTCCGTTTATAAATTACCAGATACATAATATATTTACTTCCATAAAGTGAATCAGTAAAAATATGATATGTTTTTCATATTTAATATATAAAGTTGCTTATCATTTACTATCGATGAATGACAGGTCCATTTTTTTAGGATATCGAATTTTACTTCTCGCATAAAAAAGTACTCTGCACAGTTCGTATTTTATATTCTAAAATTAAAAATTAATACATTTTAAATATAGGTGATGTATGTGTCTAACTTAAATTTATATTTTATGCAGCCAACATTTACTTGAGGAATTGATCAAGTTTAAAATGGTATCGTTTTTGTTTGATTTTTATCTGACTATAAGTTTTCAAAATATTCGCGACTATCGTCTCCATCAAGTAGACGTATGCCTTTTCACACGTATCGAAGCGGTTTGATGATCGAGACTCAATTTCATTGTTTACTTTATATATTTCCCGGGCGACAATTGATGGTTACATCAATGTTTTCTTGTTCCCTCAGTAACAGCTTTATGAAAGACTCCTGTTTTATTTATCACTTATAGAATAAATGACTTTTTCCATGCTTATGTTTGTTCTATTTTTGCCTGTTATTATGCGAAATGAAATCAATTTTCTTGGAAAAGTTAAACAAACAAAGAGCCATAGATATGTACATGTAACACCAGGCCTATCTGATTCCTCTTTTCATACAAACTACAACATGTCCTCATTGTATTCAGAAGGAAAAAAATTTCCATCCGACGCTAAAAAATATATTACATATTCAAAGAATACTGCATTTTCCGAGAAAAAACACTTTGAAAACCGACTTTGAAAGCCGACTTTTTAACAAATTTTAATCCATATATAATATAAAACTAATAATATAATAGCCTTGAAAGTTTTCTTGCTATTTTTATAGAAAGAGTATTGGAGTTTTGCTCAATATTTAATTAAAAGAAAGTAACGGACAGAAATAAAACACATATATTTTGCCCAAGAATAATCCGACAACCACTCTACCCTCAAATGTTTGGAAGTCCATGTTTGCTCTTTCCCTAATTTGTATTATTCAATGAACTTTTGATTTTGAAAACTGTTCGTTATCTCCAAATCTTTCACGTTAGTGCACCCAACACGATGTGACGATACCCATGACCACTAGAAAGATTTTCTTATCTATAATCGTTAGTGTACTTCCGTACATAGTGAAGGTTTAAATGTCAAAGTAAACAACAGTGCTTCTCGCAATTGTTTGCTTGTATCATGTTACTCCTGTCATGATATTACCACCATGCAAAGGCTGTATAAATTGGACCCTAAAGATTACTTGCTGGTAATACATGTGACGGTGGTACATATATCAAAAGCTCATCAAAACAATCATTCAAAATTTATGTTTGCAATGATTAACATTTAAATGCAAGAAGGATATGGAGATAACGAACAGTATACAATCTCAAAGTCCATAAAACAATACAAAATAAGAGCAGAGCAAACACGGACCTTCGAAACATCAGAGATGGGATCAGGTGCATTGGAGGAGTGAGCATCCCCTACTGACCGGTCACACCCGCCGTGTGCTCATTGTAATGATCAGGAAATACCGGAAAAAATCCGTCGTCCATTCAGTGTATAAATAATGGACTAACAATTGGTATGAAAAACGTCAGTTAGCATTTGACTCAATGATAAATTGTATTTGCTGACAAGGTCATTGTATTGACCATAGAACTTACGAAATGATGACTTTAAACGAGACTGCTGATATTCTTGTTTCATCAACTTGCTTGTCAATAATTTACCTCGTTTAAGAAATTGTTCATATGAAGAGCATGCTCTTGCGGATCGAATCAACTGAGATATATAAACTCCGTATGCAGATGATGAAGGTATATCGCTGCATAAGTAAGGGAAGTTGACGATAGAAAACTTGAAGTCATCACGTTTATCATATAGCTTGGTTGTTAGATTACCATTAGTGTCTTTTTCAAGTAAAATATCTAAGTAGGAAACAGAAGTGTCGGACTCTGTGGTATCTTTTATGTCAAGCTCACCAGGATATATCGTATCGACGTAGGAATGGAAATTATCCTTTTTAATTGACAATACGTCGTCGATATATCTAAAAGTCGAGTTGAAGGCCACAGCAAGTGTTTTCTTCTTTTCAAGCTTAAGATTTTGAATAAATTCTGCTTTATATGAATATAAAAATAAGTCTGCTAATAACGGAGCGCAATTTGTACCCATGGGAATTCCAATAGATTGTTAAAATACCTGGTCTCCAAAAACCACATAGATATTGTCAATCAGAAACTCAAGCATCTTCTTGATGTCAACTTCAGAGTAATTTTTGCAAATAATTTTGCAAATGACTAATGACGAGGTAAGTAAATTTACGAGTTCCATTTTTATTGAAGAAGCAGCTGTCAATGATATCAAAATGCCTGGATTTTAATTTGTCGTTGGAAATTGTTGTGTATAAAGTTGAAAAGTCGTAAATTAAGCTGTTGATTTTTGTACAGTCTTGTGATTTCAAATTGTCCAAAAGTTCTTTAGAATTTTTAAGTATCCACATCTGATTTACACCACTTCTTGAATATAGAGTTGCACAGTATTCTTGAAAATTTTCCTTCACCACTGTCAGTATCTTAGTGAGGAGTAACGAAAGAGGCTTGGATGAACACTTACTCGAACCTGCAATGTATCTTTGTTTGTTAGGATTCTTATGAAGTTTCGGAATCCAATATATATAGGGTAGTTCAAATTCATTTTGGCTCTGTGGAATATTAAAAGTAATTAAAACTGACAGGTGATTTTGAAGAATTTCGTCCTTAAAAAGGGAAGTATGAGTATAAGTAGGTTTACCATTTGTAGAATTAAATCCAAGTTCTTGTAGAATGCAATTTATATAATGAGCCTTACAAACAAAGACAATGTTATTACCTGCTTTGTCGGCATGAACCAGTACGTACTGATCGTGTAATCTATCTAATTCTTTTTTTCACTTCTGGTTTATTGAACACAGAATAATAGATGGTTTTTATTTTGCCCCTCAATCTTTTAATACGTGATTTTAACATGGATCTAATACATTTAATCGATTCTGACAAGGTGTATCATATGAGTGAAAAATTCTCGAGAGGGACGTTAAACAACATACAAAGTGTAACGTCTTCTTTTTCATATTTGGCCCATCTTCCGACGTAATTTTCAACAGAATCCAGTCGCCGGCGTGGCGCAGTGGTTAGAGCGTCTGCTCTAAAGTAAGGAGTCAATCCTTACGTCGCGGGTTCGAATCCCACTGCGGGACGTGGAGACCGGTCCTTCGGATAAGACCGTATAAACCGAGGCCCCGTGTCGCAGTAGGTGCTGCCACGAAACAGATCCCTAACTGCTCAAGGGCCTGAGTGTCGAGCATAGGACAAAATTTGTAGCCCTCCACCGGCAAGTGGTGGCGTCTCAATATGAGTGAAAACTTCTCGAGAGGGACGTTAAACAACATACAATTAAGCAATCAATCAACAGAATCCATAATATTTATGAAATTCCGACGCCAGTTGAAGGATCGGGGTTCCCTATATTTAGGACCTTTTAAAATAAGTGATCTAAGGTCCTCATTACGAACTATATTTACGTCACCTGTAATTACGTGTCCAGCAGTTATAGGGCAAAGAAGAACATGAACACTAAGGAGGATTATGTTTCAGATAGTAGGTATCCAGGCCTTGTAAAGTGTTTTTGTAATTGAAAAGTTTGATAAGAGTACATAGTTTGTTGCTGTCCAAACACTTTATGGGGTTAGTGTTGTCTATTATCTTTATGAGAGTACATAGTGGGGTTGTTGTCCTAACACTTTATGGGGTTAGTGTTGTCTATTATCTTTATGAGAGTACTTAGTGGGGTTGTTGTCCTAACACTTTATGGGGTTAGTGTTGTCTATTATCTTTATGAGAGTACATAGTTGGGTTGCTGTCAAAACACTTTATGGGGTTAATGTCGTCTATTATCTTTATAAGAGTACATAGTGGGGTTGTTGTCCTAACACTTTATGGAGTTAATATTGTCTATTATCTTCATACTAGAATATAGTGGGGTTGTTACACTTTATGGGGTTAGTGTTGCCTATTATCTTTATGATAGTACATAGTGGGGTTGTTGTCTAAACACTTTATGGGGTTTAAATTGTCTATTATCTTTATAAGAGATCACAGTGGGGTTGTTACACATTATGGGGTTAGTGTTGTCTACTATCTTTCTAAGAGAACATAGTGGGGTTGTTGTTGTTTTAACATTTTATGGGGTTAGTGTTGTCTATTATCTTTATAAGAGTACATATTGGGGTTGTTTGTCTTATACCTTATGGGGTTAGTATTGTTTGTTATATCTATTTAACATATTGGGGTTGTTTGTTTAACATTTTCGGGGGTTATTCTCGTCTATCATCTTTTTGTGAAAACATGATGGGTTAGTTTACTTTGATGCAAAATTATCCTCAAATAAAAAAAAACATTTTTTGCATTGTTACTGCTATTTAGTAGTCGAAAAATGTTATATATTTCCGTTCGAAGTTCTTCAGATAAACAGTAACAATTTTAAGTACTTAAAATTAGTTGCTTGTAAAGTTGACTTGATATTAAATAATTAATCTTTAACCCCACAAACATAGATCTTTAACCCCACAAATATAGATCTTCAACCCCACAAATATAGATCTTTAACCCCACAATATACTATTTGTTTGAAGTCCTAATGAAACCTCTCAAGTCACCACTGTACTATTAATAACCCCACAAAGCAAAATGAAAACCCCGCACCTTCCGTAAAATGCACAATGTACCTCTCAACTGTATAGCTGTCTGTCTATCTGGGGGTCTGTTTCTCCGCAAAAACTTTAACCTTTACCATAACTTTTCATTTATTGTAGCTAAGTCTTTCATATTCAATATGTGTACATTCCTTGTGACAAAACCTAGTTTTGGGTACCACCAAATTTGACCTTTTGACCTTTACCTTGGAGTTTGTCCCATATTACACAAAAATGCCTGTCACGGATTATCTGCAGGTTAATGTAAAGTGCGTTAACGTTATTGTTACGTCACAATACTGTACATTATATTTCTATAGTTGATAACAGAGTCTAAAATAAACCACTATACGATCAAGACGCATTTTCATTCTTTCCACAACATTTTGGTACCGTGATCGACGGAATGTTTAAATAATATACGCACAATGGAAGGAAGACTGAAAGCCATACGGGCCGGTAACAGATCAGCGGTAACGAAACTTTTCGGACGATTTTTGGACTTGAAAGAAAATACAGGCAGTGAAGTAACGGAGGAAGTCGAAATAATTAGAAGGTCTCTAACGCAAAAAAGACAAACTCTTCAAGAACTAAATGAACGAATATTAGACGCCTTATCTGAAGAGGATATAGAAGAAGAAATCACAAACACAGATGAGTATATGTACGAACTAGATTGCAAAACTAAAAAAACAGAAAAATTTACGGAAAAAGTTTCATGTAAAACTTTGAACGCCAGTGCTTAGTGTTTTATACCCGCCTTAGAAATTCATGATAGTAAAGTAAACACGTCAGCTGCAATTAACTCAAGTGAAACGGCTTGTGAGAATATTTTAAACAATTTTCCTGCCACTGATCTCAATGAACAAAGTAACCAGGAGTGGCAGAAAAATGTTTGTCATTACCATCCAACTACGCTACGAATAATCATAGATTACCGAAGCTAAATCTTCCAGATATATTACAATGGAATACGTTTTGGGATTCATTTGAATCAACAATTCACCGCAACCAAACTTTAACACCAATTCAAAAGTTTTTGTATCTCAAGGTTCAATTACGCGATCAGCAGCACAAACCATTGCAGGATTTACTCTCACAAACGCAAATTATAAAACCGCCATAGACCTGCTCAAGGAACGGTTTGGTCAACCGCAAAATATTATCAATTCTCACATGAAAGCACTTATGGAATTGCATGCCCCGAGAAACGACGCCATCAGTTTAAGAAATTATGGAGACTGCTTGGAATCTTATGTCAGGGGTTTGGAGTGTCTAGGACAAAGACAAGAGATGTACGGAGCTTTAATTATTCCAGTCATAATCAACAAGCTACCAGCTGAAATCAGGAAAAACATTGCACGTGAGAACGATGGTGACAACATTTCACTACACGATCTTCGTAAAGCTATTAGCAAAGAAGTCAAAATCCTTGAATCAGGCCAGATATAAAACAGCGATGGATTCCACGCAATAGCGTTGTTTCTTACCGATCCTCAAAGAAACAACGCCATGTTCATTATGAACACAACCAGAAAACAAAAGAGTCAACTCCTTATATCGAAGCAACAGAGATAAAGAGCCACCCATGCATTTACTGTTGCACAGAGAATCACTTTCCAGGGGATTGTAAGAAAGTTACAGAAGTAAGTGCAAAGGTTCGACATCTTCAAACGGAAAATATTATGTTTCAACTGCTTAGGAAACCACCGCGCCGCAGATTGTAAATCCCACAACAGATGTAAAATGTGCCAGAAGAAGCACCACACAAGTGTATGCGACATGAAACTAACGAGGGACAGAGACTACCCAATCACATCAACAAGTGTCAACATTGTAGGAACAAGCAAGCCAGATACCACAAAACTGAACATTAAACAACGACATAAAAGTGTTTTAGTGAAATACGCTTTCACTCCAATGAGTCGGACTGTGGACACTATTCAAGAACATAGCAAGTTGACTAACGAGATACAGCAACTTAAGTCAGAGCTGAAGACTAAGACAGAAAGGATGAATGCGTTGGAACAAGAAAATGCGACCTTGCTAGAGAGATTGTTACAATTCGACCAACAAAGAAATTTTCAGATTCGTGTGGAGAATGGGATGACGGATATGATGGAACAGATAAGTAAACTAGCGTACGAAAACGGACGTCTGCATAACGAGGTTCGGGAATTAAAGGACCAAGTTGTTAATATAAAAACATTCAGCACTCACTCGGAGCATTTTAATGCTAAAGACAGCAATCTTCAGTCACGATATGATTCCGTTCAAAGGCAAACAAGTGATATAAATATCAAAGTACAGACACTTGAAAATCAGCTACAATTTTAACCTCACAGGACCCCGTGGAAAGTAGGGAGAAGGATTACACGTTCGCCGTAAGGATGCATGATGACACACGAAGGGAAGAAACTCAGATGACAGAGAAATGTACAGAGGTCGAGGAGAAGGAAAAAGAAATATCACAGAAAAAGAATCTCAGGGACATGGCAGAGATAATAAATAAAATGCCAATTTACGGACTCGAAACATGGGGCTTGGGAAAGCTAACACAGAACTACGTTACAAACACCTGGGAACTGAGACTCTTTTACAAAATCTGAAAGATAAAGTGTCAGAACAGAAAAAGATCGAGTATAAAAAACAGGAACCAACTAAAGAATCCGTTAATGGACCTCTTAATTCAGTGATTATGAACTTGTTTTTATTTTAAATTTCAATGAACTGTTAAATTGATTAGAACTCTTTAATACTCAGGTATAATTCATTTCGGTGCCCGGAGTGTCACGGATTATCCGCAGGTTTATGTAACGTGCGTTAACGTTATTGTTACGTCACAATACTGTACGTTATATTTCTATAGTTAATAACAGAGTCTAAAATAAACCACTATACGATCAAGACGCATTTCCATTCTTTCCACAACAATGCCAAATTTTTATTTAATTTACTTTGGCTATAACTTTTAAACGGTAGATACTATAGTACTCTCATACTTCACAAATGCAATCCTTGTTACATTAAACCTTTCTTAAGAAACCATAAACTTTGACCCGTTGACCTTTGAGTTTGACCTACCTTTCAAACGCTTATCCTTAGCCATTAATTTTGATTTTGAACAAGTGGTGTTAGGGCTTTCCTATTTTGCAATTGTATTTCTTGTGAGAAGACCCTACTTTGGGTACCATTATATTTAAATTGCCTTTTAAAAAAGTTTAATCTTCGCTATTTTGCCATACAGGGGCATACCTGTTTTACAAATACATCTTTTTATATATAAAAGGAGTTGCGGATAACAGATGGATACCCCAAAGCGTAACAGACGGACGGACATCCCAATCACTATATACCCTCCCGCTTTTCAAGCGGAGGATAAAATAATATAATTATGATACTGTTGATTTTTTTTCTGTCAGTACGATGATTTCCACCATCGGAAAACAATTTTTACCTAACCCTTTAAGCTCGATAAATCTTTACTCCTTTAGATTCTGAATCACGGCATTGACCTTAAACTATAGCTATAATCGTATGTTATGAGATCAACATATCATTAATTCATTCCAAATAAGCTCAGGTGGGCATCTTAGCCAATTTGCTTCTTTATCTATTTTTTTTTGTCCCCTAAAAATTTCATCTTTAATCAACAGGGAGTCATTTTTCTTCACGTGGGTTTCTGCAAGTTGTTAGGGTGGTGGCACTTTTTCTACGGGCAAAAGGGTCATTTTTCTACGTCAAATGACCGGGAGTAATTTTTCGATGGGGGCCATTATTCGTCTTTACACCGGAACCCGCAGACCCGAATTGGAGGCGGATGAAATAAAATTCATAGGAGTTGAAATTTTAATAAACTCTATTAAAGTATTTTTTCTAGGTTGTTACAAACCACCATGCATGAAAGACAACAATTTTGTAAATGATTCTATGTCAACACTTGACAAAATATCAGTCAAAAATGATACTTTTTTATGCTGGGAGATTTGAATTTTGATTTAGCAGATGGGTACAAATGTAAACCTATATTAGATATCTATGATATATTTGATTTAGAAAATGTTATAAAAGGCAAAACATGTTTTACCAAGCAAGGCAATGCCTCTCAGATTGATGTTGTTTTAAAGAATAATACCCAAATCATAGCAAATCATTGAAATTTTAATTGTGGAATAAGTGATGTTCACGACGTTATTGCAGTGCAGTTGAAAACTGAAACTATGTTAAAAACTCCCGAATACAGGAATTACAGAAGCTTCAAGTGCTTAAATATGGATTTATATACGGAGGACTTAAGATCTATTTAAGAATCTTACTCTGGTGCTTTACAAGGTGACCCAAACACTGTTTTCAATAATTTTTACAATGATCTTACTCGAGTCATCGACAAACACATTCCAATAAAAAAAATACTGGGAAAACCAGCTCCCTTCATGAATAAGAGGTTGAAAGGGGCAATTTTTAAGAAACGACAATTGCATGATTTATATTACTCCAACAAATCTAAGCAAAAGTTGGAAAATTTTAGAAAACAAAGATATTATGTAACAAAAGTTAAGCGTCAGTCTGTCAACCAATACTTCATTGAATGGTGTGCAGGTGGACCAAAAAGTAAAGATTTTCGGCCAACTATAAAACCATTTTTGACCAACAAAATAACAGAAAAAATATTATTCTCTCAGAAAACGAAAGTCCTTTGTCTGATCAAGTTGAAGTACGCAGCATTGTTAAGGCTTGAATTAGGGGGCGGGGCCTAATTTATACGAGAAAAGTTCACTGTGACGTCACACAAAAATATGACTTTTATGTATTTCTCATTATACATGAAAATGAAATACTTTGCAACATTTAACTGTATTAGCATAATAAACAACAATAAAACTTATCAATGCATTTAAAAAAACTTGCTAGTTAAATCCCATGTAGCTGGTTATAGACAAAGCACTGATCGCGATAAACTTGTAAACATGACGTCATTTTGGTAAAAATGACGTATTTCATGTGCTGTAAGAGGCAGATTGAGCAGTTTTTTAACAAGGAAAAATGCGTTTTATTATTAAACGGAATATTATTTACAGGTTTTAAATACATGTAGTCGATTTATACCAGTGCATATCCTTTGTTTAGTGCGATTATTAATTAACTATCAAGAGAATGTATTTTATTAATTTTGTCGTGTTTTTATGTACAGGTTAAGTATATTTTACATCGAGATGCCTCATAAAATTGCACTTTCACAAGGGCATACACTCAATAGATCTTAACCATTTTTTGAATATAGATAAAGGATATTTTTCTTAACTTGAAAAGTGCTGCTGCTTTTTTTTAAATCGAGGTTGTGATTTTATAAGTACACAAAATATTTTATAAAAGTCAAACATATTTCGACATTGGCTTATTTACCTGAAAATTTAACTATTAAAACGCAAATTCTTTTCAAAGCAGCAGCACTTTTCAGAAACAACAAAGTATGCAGAAACAAATAATAACTTGAATTTTTTATTTCAACTAGGGTATGCCCTTGCGATTTTGAAATTTGTTGATGACCTACATTCAGTACACAAACTATGCATTTATCACATGACTGTCCATCGAAGGGACCAAACTTCATACAGTACAGAGTGAGTTATAATATGCTTTTTCAATAAGTATTTGTGTTCTGTGATAAGCTTAATTAAAATAAATTCAGTTTTAAAAAGGTCCCCCTTTTTTGCACGTCTATTTTCCGTTGATTTCTCATAGTAGGCCCTAACAATGCTGCGTATGCAATGTTTTTGACATTTTTTTTTTGTAAATCATGCGAAAAACATCGGAATAGATTGTGTTGATGTCAATAGTGAACACCCTACATTGTAAAAATCTGTGAGAGTATCAAAGGTAAGGATGCTGTTGAATCATTATCTTTTCACCCTGTAGACAAGGACTTTGTAAAAAAAAATGCATTAACAAATTGGGCTTGAAAAAAACTACTGGAATTGATGGTTTTTCAGCTAAAATTGCTAAACTTAGCCAGGAACATATATTGAACCCTGTGACCAATATTGTAAATTTTTGTTTTTCTAAAAATGTTTTTCCAGATCGTATGAAAATTGCACAAGTGGTTCCACTTCACAAGAAGCAAAGTATTTTGGAAAAGGAAACCATAGACCAGTTAGCATTTTACCTACATTGTCAAAGATTTTTGAAAGGGCTATTCATAGTCAATTGTCTGATTTTTTCAATTGCCATTTTAATGATATGTTATCAGTTTTAGACCATGGTATGGCTGTCAGAGTGTGTTGCTAAAGATTGTTAAGGATTGGAAGTATGCCCTTGATCATAAAAAATATACAGCAGCAATTACGATTGATTTATCTAAAGCATTTGATTGTATTCCACATGATCTAGGTTTAACAAAACTAAATGCATACGGTTTTACAAATGCAGCTACTAGTCTTATCTCAAGCTATTTAATCAATCGAAAACAGTGTGAAAACTGGAGGAAGTTTGTAGTGATTTTTTAGAATTGTACAAAGGTGTTTCACAGGGTTCAATACTTGGTCTTCTTATTTTTAATATTTTTATCAATGATATTTCTCATTTTCTGTCAGATTGTGATCTCTACAACTATGCCGATGACAACACTCTCAAACTCAAGTGACGATATTACATCACTAAAAAATACTTTGGAATCAAATTGCTCCACTTAGTTAAGTGGTTTGGAAATAATCAAATGCAAGCAAATCCCGATAAATTTCAAGCTATATGTCTCGGAAAGAAAACTAAACAGGAAAACATTTGATTTGAAATTGATGGTAATATGATTCATCCGGAAATCGAAGTAAAATTACTTGGTGTTACCATAGATTTTGAGCTCAAGTTTAGCTCTCATATTTCAAACATTTGTAAAAAAAAAAAAAAAAAAAAAAAAAAAAAAAGCTTCACAACAATTAAATGTACTTAAAAGAAAAGGGGTACACCATACCAAATTAGGAAAACTAACAATTTATCATACATTTATCATGTCAAACTTCAACTACTGTCCATTAGTTTGGCATTTTGTGGTGAACGAGAAGCAAATTAAAATGGAGAAAAAAAAATACAGGAAAGAGCACTGCGATTTGTTTATGATGACTACAAAAAATAGTTATCTTCTGGACAAATCAAAATTACCATGCCTCAAACTCAGGCTTATTAGAACAATGGCCATAGAATGTTTTAAGATTTTAAACAAGCAAAGCCCGTCTTACCTGCACGATTTTATTCATATTAAAGAAACACCTTATTCATTTAGATGCACGAAAACTGCTGTTTTACCAAAAACAAGATCAACAACATATGGAATGAAGTCTTTTAGATATGAGTCTGCAAAACTTTGGAATTCTTTACCAGAATCTTTTAGAAATATTACTTCTTTTAACCAATTTAAGGAGGAATGCCAAATTTTTATTTTATAGATCTGTGAGTCAACCTTTTTAAACATGGTTTCAGAATCGAAAGGCCGACATTAGCTATCAATTATTTTACATAATTTTTTTTTTTGTATTTTTTCAAAGAAAAATGAAAAAAATTATTTCCATTAAAATAAGACGTTTTTTGTAAACATTTATGTGTAGAAAAACTGTATATATATTAATTTTTTTTTATAAAAAATATTTATGAAAATTAAACACATAATTTGTGAATATTTTTTAAATTTGTTGTTAAAATTTTCTTAAAACCAGTCATAAATGATTTCGTTCAGAACATGTTCTTAATATCATATTTTTTTAAAGAAATTGAAACGAAATCGCCAAATTTTAGTTTGAAAACTAAAATAGAACGAAACTCTTTTTTTATACAATATATAACTTACATTAACTTCAGTGTACATGCAAAGTTTGAGGGAAATCTACCGTCCAGGTATTTTTGAGGGACCGTCTCAACCATAATTGTATATTTATTGGAAATAATTTTTATTTAAAGCAAATTATACAAATACTACAATAGACATTTTGTTCAAACCATAATATTTGAACTACAAGTCTTCTACCGATTAAGCAAAAAAATGTAATAAGGATTAAAACATTAATGATTCACCTGACAATAAAAAATAGATTATCTTCATTGTAAATTTCACATCAAGAGGCATAACGTAAATTAGCATTTTATTGCAAAATTTTGTATATCAATTTTTACATTTTTATACCTATAATTTCTTAATTTTGTTTAATTTTGATCGGGCATTAAAACAATAAATACGCTTCATTTTACTAAATATTAAAAAAATTAATTTCTCTTAAAATTTTCAATTTCATTTCAGTTTCTTTTAAAAATATGATTGACAAACATGATGTCCTCAGTTATAACTAGTTTTATGGTGATTTTAACCATAGGTTTAAAACATATTCACAAATAATGAGTTTTATTTTCATAAATATTTTTTTATAAAAAAAAATCAAAAAGTCTAATCAGCCTTTCTTTACATATTTTATTAGATATCAATATGATACCTTCATTTACAGCAAACTTTTAACTCGAAAACATCTTAGTTGGATGAAATTAATTTTTTTTCATTTTTTTTGAAAAAATACAAAAAAAAATTCATATAAGATAATTGAGAGCTAATGTCGACCTTTCAATGCTCAAACCCTTGTTTTAAAAGGATGACTCAAAGATCTACAAAATAAAAAGTTGGTAAGGCATTCCACCTTATGTGATGTATACTATGTCATTGTAAAGCACCACGGAGGAATAGTGATATTTTAGTAGTGTGATTTAATTTTTTTAAAACTGCTTCTTGTTTATTATGCATAATTGCTGTATTTCATGTTGTTTGTATTTTATGTAATATTATGTAGTCGGAAAATAGCTCCTCAGAGCTAATGTTCTTTGTTGATGTAGCCGACTTTAAATAAATATTATCTTATCTATATTATCTTATCTTTTGTTCAAATATGTTGCATATATTTGGAAAAAGTTAAAATTTTATGAAATCAATTTATTTACTTTTTATTTTTCTTTCCAGAAACAATTACGTGGAATTCCCATCACTATGTGCAATCGTGGGTGAGTATAATTTTCTCAAAATGTTTAATCTGGTTTATTTGCTAAATTTCATTGAAAAAAAATTAAGGTTTACTATCTTCACAGAGATAATAACAAATGCTGTTACAACAATTTCTTCAACGGAACAGCGTGTTTAGGTAAGGGGTTTTTCAGTACTCTTTTATAGTTGAAGCAAAATCAGAATTAAAGATTACATATACGAGATAATCGTATAATTGACCAGTAATTGCAATTTTGAATATACTTACAATGAAAGACTATTTTTATCAGAATGTCCTCCTGGTTACTATGGAGTAAACTGTAGTGCACTTTGTAGCCAAGGTTCCTATGGACATCTGTGCTCACAGACATGCAAGAAGTGCCCCCAGGAACTGTGCGATAGAGTATTAGGATGCCCAAGTAATCTATGTTTTATCGTTATTTTTATATTTATTTGTACTTATCACAATACACAGAAATATACAAGTATCAAACATATAGTTTACTTCTTATGTTCTCTGTATTTGTAACAATTCAAATTCCAGACACTACCTCAACCAATACTAAGTCCACAGTTTTACTCACTCTCAGTGTTGACACAATAACCGTCAGAAGTACATTGAAGGTCACCACAGAGGTCAAACAACAGGTCACAACATGGACCACAGCAGCTCCCACGCCTACGGTTCAGAGTTCTCCTTCAACTAATATATTCTTTTCCAAATCTATAAAAACTCCAAAGTCTTCAACACCGTTTGTTATTCCACAGTTAGAGACGCCATATAACATCATTCCTGTTATCGCAATTACGGGAGGGGTCATTGCCTTATTCCTAGCTATACTAGTGATTCAGAGTTTCTTTAAGATGCGGCAAAAGAAACAAAAAATTACTAGATCTGCTTCACGAACACCAAAGGTACCAGTAGAAGAACAAGAAATATATCATGAAATTGACGACATGAATATAGTAATAGATAAGCGGGATTACCAAGGCATAGAAAAAAGTACAAAGTATTGTGATGCGTCACACGTATATACAGCAAAAACTCATCCATATCAAGAAATCAACAATTCTCTGCATGGCGTAGGAAAGTCTGTGATAGAAACAGTAAAGGGAAATAATCCCTCCTCAACAGAAGGAAGCGACAGTTCAGAGGAGAGTGGGTCCTCCTACCTTAAGCCCCAGAAAACAACAAATAAACACAGTTACATACAAGTAGTGGACCCGGATATACATAATGTCCCAGCGACAAGTGTCCATACAGACGGTGAGGAGGAGAACGACTCCTCTTCTCAGTATGACGACACTGTTAACAATTCTAATGCTCTAATTCTGTCCGTTTCTGATGGAGACTACCTTGACGTAGAGCACTATCCGGATAATGATGAAATATATCTTGAACCTGTTCATCAAGAGAAATAAGATAAATTATAATCATATTCTTACGTAGAAAAGTGTCATAGTTTACAGTTCGACATTTAAAATAATAAAATTAATGTGAATAAAGTGAATGAAATAAATAGTAAAGACTTCTTTAAACCCATTTATATTAGGTCTTTGTCTTTTAATTGTATGGGTAGAATGACCAATTCAAAATTGATTTTTAATGATGGTACATGATGATGTATTTGCAATTAAAAACAATTAAATGAAATTGTTCACACAAGTCGTCTTTTAATGATAAGAAATTATTTATGATGGTTTCTTTATAAATATGAGCATTCGTGTTTTCTCTTTTTTCTGTTTCAATAACATGTTGAAACAGACATGTCAATTTCATTATATAAACAACTAGACATATTTTAAAAAGAAAATCTGAAAGAGAACGTACTCGTTTCATTCAAATAAATATCTTACTTGTTCTCAGAAAGAGGGTTGTAAAAAATGTCATTCTTTTTACAATATGTCTAAGTCGCACCCTATATTTTATCATTCAGTCAAATACTGACTGACCTTTTTCATACTGGTTGTAAGGCCATTATTTACACGCTGAGTTATTCATGGATTTGTCAGTTATTATTATTATCATGACAACGAGCACACGACCGATGGCACGGCAGTGGATGCTCACTCCTCTATGGCAGCTGATCCCTCCTTTGATGTTTGGAGGTCCGTGTTGCTCCACTCCTATTTTGTAATGTTCAATGGTCTTTTGAGCTCAAATACTGTTTGTTATCTCCATATATTTTATCTTCCTTAGTTCTCCTGCCAGACAACTGAGCTCGATTTTTATTAAAGCAGATATTATAGTTACATATATCTTCAGTTAACCCCCCTCTTGCCTTGTATATTATACACATATCTTCAGTTAACCCCCGTCTAAACATAAAGAATTCCGAACAAGCATGAAAATGCGTTTCTCCATATATTTCATTCAGCAATACAATTTGGAAAGATGCATGAAGAAATAATTTAGTAACTTATTTGAAAATAATTTGATTGCAAAGTGCAAATGGGATTGGGCAGCAGGCAAAGCATATTTTAGCCCTCTCCCTAAATTAAAAAAAAATATGAGATACAAGCAGGAAATATCCTCTTTCTTGTATAAGGAAAGAGGAATGTTCTTCTAAAACAGGAATATAATAAACTAAATCACAAAAAATCATGATTTTTTAAAATGACACTACAAACCGATCGTTATTTAAAGTAGAAATTGAAGAGAATGTGTTATTATTCTCTTATTAAATTAAAAAAAATTGTTGCAAACATTTTAAAATACATAACATAAAACATGTTTATGACTGAAAGAAGAAATTTCAAAATAATGATAGAAGATAAATAGAAATCTTTTTCTAATTTGAAAACAAGAGACCCATGGGACACATCGCTCACCTGAGAAGCTTTCACCATGTTATTTTCTTTTACCAGATTTCCTCCCTTGTAATACCTATTGTTACCCCCATCTTACCCCCACAGGTCATAATTTGGACAATTTAAAATCTAAACTACCCCAGTACGCTTCTACAAACGTTTAATTTTTTCTGGCCAAGTAGTTCTTGAGAAGAAGATTTTTTTTTTTAAAAATTCCTAGATATTTCATTGTAAAAATTTTTATCCCTATTGTGGCCCCGCCCAACCCCCAGGGTCATGATTTGAACAATTTAGAATCTACACTACCCCAGGATGCTTCCATGAACGTTACAGCTATTATGGACCAGTTCTTCATGAGAAGAAGATTCTTGAAAAAATTTCTTTTATATTTCTATGTAAAACTTTGATTCACTTTTTTGGCCCCGCCAAACCCCCAGGGGTCATGATTTGAACAACTTGAATGTAAACTACCTGACAATGATTCCACATGAGTTTTATCTTTCCTGGCCCAGTGGTTCTTGATAAGAAGATTTTAAAAGATTTTTCCTATATATTTCTATGTTAAACTTTGATTCTTTATTGTAGCTTCGCCCAACCCCCAGGGGTCATGATTTGTATAATTTAAAATTTACACTATACCAGGATGCTTCCACATAAGTTTCAGCTTTTCTGGCCAAGTAGTTCTTGAGAAGAAGACTTGTTAAAAAGATTTTTCCTATAATTATATTTTTATGTTAAAATTTGATTCCCTATTGTGGCCCCGTCCAACCCCCTGGGGTCATGATTTGACCCCTTTAGAATCTACATTATCCCAGGATGCTTCCACGTAAGTGTCAGCTTTTCTGGCCCTGTGGTTCTTGAGAAGAAGATTTTTTAATGACCCCACCCTATTTTTGTCTTTTTTTGATTATCTCCCCTTGTGATGGTTCTTGGCCCTTCATTTTAACAATCTAAATCCCCCTTTACCTAAGAATACTATGTGTCAAGTTTGGTTAAAATTTGCTCAGTGGTTCTTGAGAAGAAGTCAAAAATGTAAAAAGTTAACAGACGGACGGACAGACAGACGGACAGCTAGACGGACGGACATAATGTGATCAGAAAATCATTTGAGCCTTCGGCTCAGGTGAGCTAAAAATGTTTTATAGCCGAAATTCTTAGTTTTGTTCATGTATAGGTATCGTGTCTGAAATACAAACAACATCATTTGTTTTTCTTCCGGTTCACTTTACTCGAGAAATTCCGTTTATATGAGCTAAAGTGTTTGTTTCATTGTTGATATGAAAAATCTGTTGAAACTATCGGGTATTTCTCTCCTAGTGTTCTTAAGCTACATCCATTGTTCTTACACAGACGCCTATGAAATAAGTGGAAATTGTTCTGAAGGGAAAATAAAACTTTATGTATGTTGTTTTAAATGCTTTTACAGTATTTTGTGTTTTACATATTCTTTACGAAACAATTGCGTATACGTTGTATCTAACATGTACATTCTTCTTATACTTTTAAGTCCCAAACTTTAAACTGCTGTTATAGTTTCTACTTGATCGAGGAGCAATGCAAACGTATGTTTTTCTTTCAGATTGATACTGCTTATGTTTAGTTATAAATATATATTTATAAATACCAAAAAGAACTAAAATTTGTTTTGTTTTGTTTTAATTCACAGCTTGCAATGACGGTTACTTTGCAGATAATTGCAGTGTTAAATGTAAATATCCTGAATACGGTAAATCGTGTGGGCAAAAGAGTGACTGTCCATCTGAACAATGCAACCATGTGTATGGTTGTCAAGCAAGAGGTAAAAGAACTATACGTTATGTTAATCTATTAATTCAAAACTTGATATAAAATCGTGGTTATGTTTAACATATCATGTTTATCTAACAAATGAATGAAAAAAAAATTGTTAACTTTTAAATTTATGTTATGAGAAATAATTTGGAAATGTAATAGAAACAAATTGTAATTGAAAGCAACGAGTCGGTCTTGTGTCGGAGCTGCGGATATGGAGAAACGACCTTGAGTCAAGGTCATGCCACGTTCTAATGTTTATCTATTAAAATAGGATAGTAAAGGAATGTTTGCGACCTTGACATTGTCAAAATGACCTTGCGTCACACCATGACACACACTGGTGATGAACATATCCCATCTGTGTGCTACCGTATTGACGAATTCTTAAGCTATACCCTTTTCTCGATAGGCCTTGTCACAGCTAATACGTGTATACATGTGTAAAACTAGGTATGCAAGCGTTATCCTTTCTTTATCAAAAGTAATAGTCAATTGTGAGCTACGTTTAAATTTTGGAAAAGCCTGCTAACCGTCAAGGTCAAAGTTCAATATATACTAATATTTCCATTTCTAATTTTTCTTTCTATAATAACTCTTTGAAATTAAGCGGAGTTTATTTCTTGATAATTCTACTGGAATGTAAATTAGGCAGGTCAATAGGTCAGGAGCTAAGGATGCCTAATATGCTTGCAAATCTCGTGCGCATCTGTCTTTTAGTCTGAATTTAAGGAGGCAATATATGCATGAAAATTTCGTGCGGCTGCCGTTGTGTTTGACATCAGTGGGCGAGGACTATTGAAATTGGGATGTTTATCCTCGTGTAATTTAAATTCATTTCTGCATTTTTAAAGCCTTAATCTATAATTTTATTTTACAAGGATTTGGAAATATAAGGAATCACTGTCTAGTTAGTATAGTAATGCCAGGAACATCAACAGCAGTGGGAAACGGGATAATTTGCCCATTATGCAAATTATCTCATGTTTCCCACTATTGTTGATGCCCTGGTATGCCACACAAGCTAGCACATTCCTTCGTTTTTTGTACAGCAAAACATTCTTTACAACTGTTTTAATAGTCTTTCTGAGCCTTAATTTGAGATATCGAAATTATCGTTTAATTATTCTTCCATTTATGGTGGCAAACTAATTCGGCCCAACGAGCTTCTTGCAGATGTCAAGTACTAGTACTTGATAGAGGTCTCTGGAACATTTTGAAATCCATTTTTTGTGCATGTGAGGTAAGAATCCGGAGAAATTAATCCAGAACCAAGCGCAATTTTTCACGCAATTAATATATGTTTTATGCTCTTCCGTGTAGAACAGCGTGTACTAAGTTATTATCATGTAAAATTGTGTCATTGTGATATTCTTTTTATTCGAGGAAATAAAACAAATACATAATCATATCATTTGGCACAATACAATCATAAGTAATGTAGCAAATTATCCAAAACTCAAAGTTACTGAAGTTTTCGATTTTCGTGAGAACTGAAAACGTCACTTCCACTTACAATTTACTGTGAGCATTTGACATGTTTATTTGTAATTGCTAATTTAAACAACATCGCAAATTCTTCTGATATAAAGCAGTAAGAATAACTTGATATAGGCCCGTATACCGTAACGATTGCAATTACTTCAAAGTGGAGAGGAAGACGACGGGGCCTAAAAAAATCCTCGTACTACATATGTACCTTTCCAATTATAGAATCATCCGTACAAATCAAAAACAAGTTGCAATTGTGACAGTCATTTAGGGTATTCCGAATCACCCCGCATTTCGCGATACTCGGTTTTACCTTATCGCTGTATCTTATTCGAGACATGCACACGTGTGACAACTAAATAGTCATTAACAACATGGTTCATGCTTAATACATACAATAAATAAAGAGGTAACCTAATGCGTTAATTAAAAAAAATATTTGATTCATTAGTTACCTTGCTTTCCTTCTCGAAGAAAATTTCCGTGTATAAATGTTGCATAATATTTCTCATCGATGTCGTGGCGTTGGTGGTGTTTAAACCTGGCATATTAGGTATTGATAGAACGGCAATTTTATGAGCTTTTATGAGCATTAATAATTTTTTATTACATCTCAAAAATTTGTATTTACAACCGCATTTGTAGCCCCCCATAATTTGGGGGATTTCAATCACGTATGTGCATAACCGCAACTTAAGAAATTGCAGGCTGCATACTTGTTAAATCCCAAATTTCGAAAACATCGGTTTTCTTTACATGCAAGGGGCCTTAAAATTATGAAATGGAAAAACTGTGAAAGTTAATGAGTAGCTTTACCAGTGGTTATCCTTTTGTATAAATTTTTAAAATGGTTGCACCATGTACATGTACACATACATATATTTGCATATCCACGCTTCTCCCCCTATGAACATGTAGAAACCAATGCGTTCATAGCACTATAGACCAACTGCTTCTGCTATGAGTGCAATTGCTCTAATCACACACGTGTAGAACAACTCTAGTACACTTTTATATCGTGTTGAGAAGTATACATATGAAATGTTTCGAAAGAGGAATAAAAAAATTTGTAATAATATTCGTTGGAAAAAAAAAATTTAAATATTTTAAAAATTTCTGATTTATATCCTTAAAAATTCAATTTTGGTCAGTGTATTTAATTGTATAATAAAACTTTTTAAAAAAATGATGACAACTGTCAATTCTTAATTTTTTTTCTCTCTCCATATTTTTGGTATATTTTTGCAAAAAAACGATAACTCTTCACACTTGGGTACTAACATTCAGAAAGAAAAAAAATTCTAGTATAAATTATCTATTTCAGCTATTAAAAATAAATAGAAAAACTATAAAAAAAAATCGTAGAAAAGCATTCTGGAGTAATAATTGTTATAAAAGCATTCTCATTTTTCATCATAGTGTTAAATTATTGATTTTTGTCAGAGGGTTTCAATAAGTTGATGATGACGTCACAGCTGCATCAAAACAAAAATTAAGAGAATGTGATGACGGCCTCTTATCCAGATAACTGTGTTTGAGAGGGAAATACTTTATAAATTATTTGTGATTTATTAGATAAAAGGAGCATTGATCAGGTGTACTGAATTTAAAGCCGTATGTTTTTCTTTACCGAAGACAAGAAGCCGCGTCCTTATATAAGTCAGGATTTCCTCTGATATTCTTGAAAAAAATCAAAGAATCAAATATAAGTAATAAACAACGATTATTCAGTGAACATGGATTAGAATACAAACTCTGCTGGCATATTTTCCATGATCGCTAGCGCGCATCATGGAATATGCCCGCAGAGCAATTGCTATTCATAACGCCATGTTCACTCAATAACGTTGTTTATTTCTTAAATATATACACTGTGCACATAGAGGATTTATGTCATATTTAAAATTGTGATACATATATCTAAACAGGAGCTAGTTTTTATTCCTTTTCATACATTTTTTATCACCATTATCAAAATTTTGTATAATTTTTTTTCGTAGCCGATTCGTAGAATTATATATTTTCAATGTTAATTGTTATGTAGCGAAAAAAATATCCCAGGTGCAAAAAAGTGACATAATCATATTAACAGGACAACAATTTACAGTCATGTAATTTCTGAAACCCCTATTTTTTTGGTAATAATTGCTTTTCTGCATGATCCGCCTCTGAAAAGCTGTTTTTAGTGCGAATAAAAAAGGGGGGGGGGGATAACTTTCAAATAAACAAGAACAATCAAGAAAATTTTAATTCTTTTTATTCTTGGAGCTTTTTATAAACAATACTAAGTACTGTAGTTCATCAATTATCATGATGTTATCTACCGTTTTCAACCCATTTATGGTATTGAAATACCCGGAAGTGATTCGCAATACACTAAAAAAGGGGATCCAAATATAACCCCCGTCAAGGTCGCTGTATTGAAGATAGACTCGTTCTGTAAAGTAGATCTGATTTTTCACTAAATTGGCTTTCATTTGATACCAAACAACCATGTAAAAAGTTTTTAATAAAAACATCTGCAGTCAAAATGTAAATGGTGATTCGGAATACCCTAAATGACTGTACTCCCAATGTTTCAAATAATGAAACTATAATGGACTTCACAAGGGGACAATTCAACATTGATTTATGTACATGTGCAATTACGTCACCTTTGAGTGTAACCGATGGACTCGTCCAGAGAAATTTGACACCTTACTAGAGCAAAATTGCAGCACCTTTTCATTCGTCATAGAATAAAATCCGAAATTTTAAATTTGTCAAAGGCCATTATGTCCAAAATTTTATTTTTAAATAGCCTCAAAAATATGTAAGGTATAAAGTTAAAACTTTTACAGTTTATAAATTATTTATTGGTTAACAGATAGAAAGTATAAGTTGATAAAAATAATACTTGGAATAATATTAACTGAGAAAAATTCTTCTTGAAAAATGCATATAATTTCAAAGAAATACACCTAATTAATTCTATGCTTTTAGTGAAAACCATCATTGCAGAAACAAAATATGTTGATCAATGAAGGGCAAGTTGGACTTGGATAGCCTCTGGAAAGTTGTTTTCCTTTTTTTT
>NW_026933330.1:0-5691 GCF_032062105.1 Saccostrea cuccullata | reverse complement strand
AATTATTTCAGCATTTTCACAACAATATCATAGTAATGAATTGAAATCAGTGTTTAATTTTTGTCATTAGCAGAACATTTTTAAAAAATAGGGAAATTTCATGATTATTTAAATAAAAGAAAGTAATAATAGAAGGTTTTTTAGCCCTTAATTCTATTTTAGCTTTAAAAAAGTGACCACAGTAATTATCAGTAAATCTCACAGCACATCAACAGTATTTATCAGTATTTATCAGACTCAACAGTAAAGACGACAGTAATTATCAATATTTATCAGCAATAACTAAAATTATCAGCAACAACAGTAAAAATAACAGTAAATATCAGTAATTATCAGCAAGAACAGCACAGTATCAGTAATTATCAAACATTATCAGTAAAATTTGGGATTCTCAGCACTTTTTTCGTCTAGTAGTGTAGGCATCTTTCCCTACCTCTTACATATATATTCAGAGGTTATATGTCCTTGTTTGTTCTGTTTCTCATATGTTAAATTTGAAATGACCTTTGAGCTCAAAAACTGTTCGTCATCTTCAAATTTGGTTGAAATATTAGACGTATAAAGCATTTATTATATACGTAGTAATAAATAGAGAATTTGTGCTTATGTTGATTTGTATCTACGGGGCTGATACGGATCAATATCACACTTCCAGTAGATTAAACTTATATTTCAGGAAAGAGAGAGAGAGAGTATTGATTTTGTTTTATATTTTTCTACGAGTGAGAACAGTAAAGAGAAGCGATCTGGACATTGCCCATAATACTTGAGAAAACACAAGTGACCTAAGATGCCCATCATCTTAAGGGAGGAATTGTAAAATAAAATAGTATCAAAGAATAGTTTTGCTTTCATAGGTTGATTTAAATTAATTCTTTTTGTCTCTAGCCCGCTAAATGTATTTAAATATATGCTTTAGAAATAAACATATGTCTCACTGTTAATCGTCGTAACTCTTGTTTATTCTGTAGTTGATATTTTATGAAGATAACAAAGATCAGAACTAGCGAAGCATATCTTCCATATTTAGTGCTTCAAGTACCGCCTGTCTTTAAAGCTCTGTTGAAAACCTGTTTAAACTTTTTTTATTAACTTGTTGAATCATTTACCAAATGTATTTTTATCTAAAGTGAAGTTCAAGGACATTGGAAAATATTTTACTTCCCTGATTTAGCTATGTATTTGATGATTTTGTTTATCGTGTTCTGTCCATTTTGTCAAGGTATGTCAACATTTTTGTCTTTTAAGATTAAATGCATTTTTTGCAACAGTATTCCTTTACGATGTTTTCACGATTTATATAAAATCTACAGGATATTGGAGCCTTTATGCCGTTCCAACAACTACAATCGGAAAAAATAACGTCACTGTTTACTGCTACATTTATGAATATCCTAATGAAAATAACATTATCCCTGAAGTGGTCATGGAAATTCGAACAAAAAACAAAAGAGACTGGAAAGAACTTGCAATGACTAATAAAACGGGATCCTACACTTTCCAAACAGATCAAAGCGTGGACATTTATAGCATGTCTTCTTTCAATTGTCGCATGTATCCTTGGAGTGAAATAAATTGCAGGACAAGGATAATTGTCTCTTTTACACTGAGCATGTGTTCAATTGACCCAAACCTCTACACAATCTTTCGTTGTAGAGTGTCCAACGGAAGTGAAATTTTTGAAAGTCAGGAAAAAAGTTTTGTGCTGACAAAAGGTGAGATCGGTAATGCAAAATATTTGTTTGAATTTATGTAGAGTGGTAAAATACAAATATATCTTGTCAATTCAAAATCTTATTTAAACCTAATTTGCAAAGAATATCATTTACAGCCTCATTAACAATTAATTAATAGTATAATTTTTATCTTACATTCATATACGTATTAAAACTTTAAAAAGTACCCTGAAATAATGACTTTTCGTGGCATTAGGGCTATTGAGTAATATAGGGCCATAAGCCTGTAGATATATTAATATAATTGCTATATAGCACATATTAACAGAATCATCTTTCTTATATTTAAATTACTTTAACTCGCTTATCAATTGTTTTTTGTTTAGAAGGAAGGACATTGTTTGCTCACAAAACTGCAATAAATAATTATTTCTGATAAGTAATCTATAGAAATGTAGGAGGGCAATATGCTTTTGATAAATTTTACAATGTCGAAATACTCATTTATTGACAATTGATTTCTTCTACGGACATGAAAAATTTATTTGTTGTTATTTTAAACTACACATCTTTCGAGGCATGCCTAAGCTGCATTGCTGTATTTAAGATCAAAAGTCCATAAAACAATACAAAATAGAAGCAGAGCAAGCAATTTCTAAACTGGGTTTAATTATTGACAAACATGTTGATGAATGAAGAATATTAGATGCCTCGTTTAAAGTGACCAATTCGTAAGTTCTATGGTAGATACAATAACCTTGTCAGCCAATACAATATATCATTGAGACAAATTCTGACTGATGTTTTTCAACCTAATTGTAAGGCCATTATTTACACACATTTTACGATTCTAATTTTATTTCCCGATCACGAAAGGAGCACACGTTTGATGTGGACGGTCGGCAGGGAATGCTCACTACCCCATGGCACCTGATACCACCTATGGTGTTTTTGCGGTCCGTGTTTGCTCCACGATAATATACATGGTCGTCTACATTTGTTTTATTGTTTGTTATTCTAGGTCATTACAAAACGAATAGACACGAAGTACCCGTCAGAAAACATGCATAGGGTTCCCCTTTAAAATTTACAGATCTAATGTCATTTCGATCTCGCATTGTGCAATTACTTGTAAATAATGCACATATTTGAAAAATAAGAGTATTTACTACCAATGCCCGAAAAAAAAAAAAAATCCATTGAAAAAGCAACTTTTAACTTTCAAATCTATCATAATATAGGAACATCTCCAAACGAAATTCAGGCCCCCACCATTGTAAAAAGCAGCGGGGAAGGACCAGGAGACGTGCTGCACCTTAAATGCATTGCCGAAGTTGAAAGCATAAATGGACTACCAAGCCAGGTGTGTTCTTTTTTTTTCTTTTTTTAATGAAGTTGGTTCTTGTTTTTCTGGGGGAAAATGGGTAAAACGGAAAATTGTAAATGCTCCCTTCCCAAGAAAGAAAGTCAAAATCGACACTTTAAAATAAGCCAAGAGCAAAAGTTTAAAGATCTTGAGAATGAAATTTAAATATTGCAGTGTTTCTTGAAATATTATCTTTTTTAAGAAAAAATGATAAAATAACATCTTTAAAACATTACATGACATCGTTCTCTAGGTTTATTTCGTTGAGTCCAAGAATGGCTGTCATTTATAATTATCATAATATGATTCTAGATTTTTTTTTATAAACGGGGTAATATTCCATCTAAATGATCAATATTTGGGGCTTCAGAAGTTTGCTCCTCTTTGGCATCTCATTCCACCTCTGGTCTCTGTTTTTCACACTGTTTACAGATTTAAATCATTTGTAGATTATCTTAAAGATCGTTCCCTGTTTCAACCTTGTAATTGATCATTATTTCTTTCCCAATAAATAGTGCTGGGTATTAAGAACTACAAAAAAAAGTATAAAAAAAAGAAAGGAAAAAAAGAAAAAGAAATACACGTTAAATTAAAATGTTTCTATAGGAACATTTTTTAATTGAAACAAAATGCACATTGAAAGTGTAATAATTTTATCCGATTTTATTCAATTTCTATACAATAAAACTGTATTTTTAAATACTTGTCAGTTTAAGGCATCTTTAATTATTTTCTTTATGAATCAACGCAGATTATTTTTCTCTCTTAAGTAAATCGCCTGCAAGTAAAAGCTAAAATATAATAATTGTTTTTATGTTTTCAATTACATCGTTTAAATTTAAAAGGGATTGTTAACTTTTTTAAAAGAACATCAGATGGTGCAAGAATATTTCTGGAAAATTCACTAAAATACCTCTACAAGACCCTCCAAATATCGTGCCAGTATCTAGCAGCACAGATGGATGCATAAATGTTCAACAATCGGAGATTTTTTACCACATCATGAAAAGTGATGCATACTTAGAAATAATGTGTGAATCGGGCTACAACAGATACACTAGTGAATGTGGAAAAGGAAGTGTAAATGCAACGGTATTCATTAACACAAAAACTTCGACTGAAGGTAATTATTCTATATAAAATTATGCATCAACTGAAAAAGGATTTGATGTAAAATTATATGATTATTTTTCTTCTTCCTTGGTCATGTTGGTTTACATTCAATATTTCCATTTGATAATCAGAGGGACAGTGGAAAGTATCTCCTATCGTGATATACGACGAAAATGAAGTTATAGATGGACAGTATATCAACATACAAGGAATTGGAAGAACCATTCATCTGTTCTGTAGTGCTTCCTCATTCACATCTAACGAACAGGTTAATACCTATAACTATCAACTATACTAAAAAAACAAAATGCAAGTTATTTTTTCCTTGGTCGAAATTATATAGAAATAGTCAGAAGTACCTCCTTATCAGGTTACTGTTCACATAATCTGATGTTCACTTTTTACAACTTTGAATTAAATTTCATCTTGGAGGTAAAAGTAAAATTACATGCACATTTATAGCGACAACTTATGTTATGTTAGGTAGCATGCATCATATATCATTTATTTTTTGTCTGCAAGATAGTTTTTGATAATTTTTTCACTGAAGAACTTCTTATCCATCGTCAATAAGGAATAAGAATGACTTTGATGACGTTTGAGCGCAACAGTGCCACATCAAAATGGGACATTTTATCCCGCATATTGTATATCTGCTTCACATAACCACTGAAACCGATTGATTGATTGTATATTATTTAACACCCCTTCTCGAGAATTTTTCACTCGCATGGAGACGTCACTGTATGCCAGTGAAGGGCTTCTGAATCAAATTTTGACCTATACTCGGCACTCAGGGCCATTGAGCAGTGAGGGATCTTTATCGTGCCAACGCCTGCCGCTGTGTCTCGGTTTTTAAGGTCTCATCAGAAGGACCCGCAACTTTCATTTCAAAGTGCCGAGCGCATGGCGGAGGAACAGTTGCTACCCATTTTACCGACTAGGTCAGTCGCGGCCGAGATATGAACTCACGACCACCCGATCACTGAGCGAGAGCTCTCCGACTGAACTGTCCACTGAAACCGATATATATATATATATATATATATATATATATATATATATATATATATATATATATATATATATATATATATATATATATATATATATATATATACAGCACTAAAAAACCAACAACACTGTATATCCAAAATGTCGGATCTACCAAGTAGATACAAGGTCACGGATGGAAATTTATATAAAGCACTAAAAATGACCAACGACACGAACAATAACAATTGTCAAATTTTCGGGACGCCCTGTCCCTTCCTCAGGACAAAGAAAAAAGTTAAAAAGTCATAAGAACAAAGGAAAAAGAGAAACAAAAACAACTAGCACTACTACTAAACTACTAGATATTTACATACTTAATTACATGTTGAATTGGAAATTTTTAAGAACACTAATAAAGAAAAAAATCCGGACCGCTATGAAATGCGTCCGGTCTATCGGGTATACTCGGGTGAAGTGCGATTTACATAATTGAACGAATTAATTATGCTTATTAATTACGATAATCAGTAAATCGCACAT
>NW_026933329.1:0-5673 GCF_032062105.1 Saccostrea cuccullata | reverse complement strand
AAAAATCCAAAAATTTTACAATAACATGGCATGCTAAAAAAAGAGTGTACAAAAATTTCAAGAATCTAAAGTATTCGCTGAGAAAACCGTGATGGAAATCTGGTACACACAAACACACAGATAAACAGAAAGCTGACATTGTATTCATACAAAAATAAATATCACCTTTTGACATGCAAAACGTGTGTTAAAAGCCCCAATCATCTACTTTGAGTAGTTGCCGAAAATATGCGAAGAACATTTGTTACAGACAGACACAAACAGCTAAACGGACACACAAGGGTAAACAAGAGGCCCAGGGGCCACAGCGCTCACCTGAGCACATCGGGCTTAATTTTCCCCCCCCCCCCCCACATTCACATTTGAACAAACTAAAATTTCACTTTACCTAGGATGAATCTATATAAATATCACTAATAATTTAGCTTTTTGGAGGGGCTTGAAAGAAAATTTTAAAGTTTTCCTAATATTTCTATGTAAAACTTTGTTTCCCTTTTTTTGGGCCCCCCCTACCCCCGGGGTCTTTATTTGAACAATTTTAATTACACTTCCAGGAGTTCCACATAGTTTCACTTTCTGGCCCAGTGGGTTTTTGAGGGGAAGATTTTCAAAGAATGTTCCTATATATTTCTATTAAAACTTTGATTCCCCATTGTGGCCCGCCCTACCCCGGGGGGCATGATTTGAAAATTTAAACTCAACCCCAAAATGCTTCCACATAAGTTTCAGCTTTTCTGGCCCAGTGGTTCTTGAGAAGAAGATTTTCAAAGAATTTTCCTATATATTTCTATGTAAAACTTTGATTCCCTTTTGTGGCCCCGCCCTACCCCCAGGGGTCTTGATTTGAACAATTTAGAATCTACACTTCCTGAGGATGATTCCACATGAGTTTTATCTTTGCTGGCCCAGTGGTTCTTGAGGAGAAGATTTTCAAAGAATGTTCCTATATATTTCTATGTAAAACTTTGATTCCCCATTGTGGCCCTGCCCTACCCCCGGGGGTCATGATTTGAACAATTTAGAATTTACACTACTCCAGGATGCTTCCACATAAGTTTCAGCTTTTTTGGCCCAGTGGTTCTTGAGAAGAAGATTTTCAAAGAATTTTCCTATATATTTCTATGTAAAACTTTGATTCCCCATTGTGGCCCCGCCCTACCCCTGGGGGTAATGATTTGAACAATTTAGAATCTACACTACAATAGGATGGTTCCACATAAGTTTCCGCTCTTTTGGCCCAGTGATTCTTAAGAAGAAGATTTTTTAATGACCCCACCCTGTTTTTGTCTTTTCTTGATTATCTCCCCTTGTGAGGGGACGGGGCCCCTTTTATTTTAAAATTTTAAATTCCCCTTCCCCAAAAAGCAAATTTGGGCCCTTTTTAGAAGAATGAAAATGTGAAAAGTTTAAACGGACAGACGACAAAAATGTGATCAGAAAAGCTCATTTAAACCCTTCGGCTCGGTGATTAAAAAATATACCCCTCTCCTTTAAAGCAAAGGGGGAAATTTACTTAATCTGTTTGATTGACTGGACAATGTTATAAATGTGTATGATTCACTTTAAGTGTTTGAATAAAATTAACCACAACTAACAGATTGCAAAATTTGCAAAGTCATTAGTTTTTAAGTGGTGTTGCATTGCGAACCACAACCAATTTCAGTAAATGTTTCTGTACAATAAGTAATTAATTATCAAATTATGGTTTTGGTTCAGAATGCAACAAGTGGTGTATAGAAGGTTAAACATCATAACCCTCCAACATTTTCCCATATACTCAATGTTAAACAGTTGAGGGTACATACTTTGATCGTTTATTCCAATATTATCCAACTTTTTTCTCGCAAAAAAATATACAGCAAAAATTAGACATGTTGAATATAATGAAAGTAAGTTTAAAATTGTTGGCAATCTAATTTCATTTTTCGAAAAACATGGGCCAAAAAGCACCCTTGTGGAAACCTGCCTTTAAATTTCATCTACTGATGTTTCTAAAGTTTTTTTAAAAAGGGGTTCTTGCAAATTTGATAAAAAAAGGAAAATTAACTGACAGACATCATAAACATATGGACAAAAATGAACAAAAAATATCAGTTGTCTTAAATTTTTGTTCAGATGTGCTTAAATTATAATACTTCTGACATTTTTCATGACGGGAAGGGGAGAGGAACGATGCTTTTATATTGATGACCAATCATGACTCTGTTTTTTTGTGAGAATTTAACGTTTCAGTGCATTCCTACTTAAAAATTGCTCACCCATTTTGGCCCTAATCTTCCCTGGGGGTCATGATTTGAACAAACTTGAATTTACACTACATTTTGTGATGTTTCCATATAAGTATGACCAATCATGGCTTTTTTTCTAATCATGGCCTTGCTGTTCTATAAGATTTTTAAGATTTTTCTTATGTATTCCTATGTTAAACTTTGAACTTTGATTACCAATTTTGGCCCTAATCTTCCCCGGGGTCATGGTTTGAACCAGAGGATGTTTCCATATAAGTAACAATGAACAATCATGGTTTTGCCATTCTTGAGTAGAAGATATTTAATATTTTCCTTTGTTTAAATGTTAAATTTGCCCCCATTGGGGCCCCACCCTCCCCCCAGGGTTAGTTTTAAAAAAAAAAATAATTTTCAAATACAGATGATGCTTTTACATAATTTTCAATTTTGCGGGAAAAGGCCATTTATTTGAATTTAATTCCCTTTACCCATGAACTTTGTGGCAAATTTGGTTAAATTAACCTCTTGAGAAGAAAATGAAATGTGAAAAGTTACAACGACAGCAACAACAACAACAACGACAAACAACAAAAAATTTTATCCAAAAATCATTGAGCCTTCGGGCCAAAGGGGAGGTAAAAGATATTTATATCAAATACCTTTTTGTCTTCATTTCAGCATGAGTGCCCACCAGTAAAACAGGAGCCTTTTCACTGCTGTATTGATGAATGGATTTTGGCCCAGAATGTGAGATAGTCTGAATAAAATAAAAATAAAATTTTAATTTAATAACTTTATTAATAACATAAAGATCAAAACCCCTTGTAAGCCTACTTTAAACAACATTTCGTCTATATAATGTTGATGGTAAAAAAAAAATCAAACCCCAAAAAATTTTTTTGGGGCCCCAAGGCCAATTGTTATTTTCCTAAATTAAATAAAAATCAAAAATTTCCCTAATGACTTTTTTTAAATAAATTTAACAAGACTTTAAATGCTAAAGCTCACATTAAACTACCGGTAGCCTTTACTATGTTCATGAGTGTAACCACCTCCAAAGGAAAGAAAATGTACATCAATTTAGCTTTGATGTGAATCCAGTCATAATGCAATCAATAAAACTGCACTTTTCTGGGGCTTAATCTTGTTAGATAAAATTATTCAATGTTACAAAAAAATCTTTTAAATTTTCAAAGTTACTGAATCCTCCGGTATGGAGCAACAATTCCTTTAAGTATGAATGAGTGTCTTTTCCCAGACTCTTACAGATTCATAGACCACAATAATCACCTCAATCTTACAGTAAGACATCGCCCAATTTAGCAATGGCCCCTGGGTCACATCGCTCCCCTGAACAATAGCTTAGGAAACAAGAGGCCCATGGGCCACATCGCTATAAAATTTTCCCAAAAAAAAATTTTTTATATTAAAATTTTAAAATTTGGGGCCCCGCCCTAACCCTAGGGGTCATGATTTGAACAAACTTGATTCTACACTTCCTGGGGATGCTTCCATATAAATATGCAATGAGCAATTATGGCTCTGCTGCTCTTGAGAAGAAGATTTTTAAAGAATTTTCCTATATATTTCTATATAAAACTTTGGTCGGCCATTGTGGCCCCGCCCTACCCCTGGGCTTCATGATTTGAACAAACTTGAATTTACACTACCTGAGGATGTTTCCCCATAAGTTTCATCTTTCCTGGCACAGTGGTTCTTAAGAAGAAGATTTTTAAAACATACCACCAAATTTTTACTAATTCTCAATTATCTCCCCTTGAATGAGAGCGTGGCCCTTTATTTGAACAAACTTGAATCCCCTTCACCCAAGGATGCTTTGTGGCAAGTTTGGTTAAAATTTTGGCCCAGCAGTTCTTGAGAAGAAGTCGAAAATGTAAAAGTTTACAGACAGACGGAGCCGGACAAAATGTGATCAGAAAAGCTACTTGAGCCTTTGGCTCAGGTGAGCTAAAAAGGAAAAATCAGTTTAGTAAAAAAAAGCTTGAATGCATAAATGGTAAAAACCTGTCCCATCAAGGGAGAGGGAATTGTGATTTGAACAAAATTGAATGTACACTAAGGATGTTTACAAAATTTTTTTGAAAAATCGGGATATTTTTTTTACAAGTTTGGATTTCACGGGCCCTTTCCCTACCCCGGGGGGTCATGCTTAGAACTAACTTGAATTTACGGAAGTTTCATATAAATTTGTCTAACCATGGCGTTGCTTTTCTTGAGAGGATTTTGAAAGACTTCTCTTATATTTTCTATGTAAAACTTTGATTGTCCAAAATGGTCCCTACCTACTGCACGGGTCATGATTCTAACAAATTTGAATGTACATCCCACCCTATTTCGAACAATTTTACGCAAATCTATCCTACTTGGGGATGATTCCATTTACGTTTCATCTTTCTGGGCCCTGTGGTTCTTGAGAATATTTTCAAAAGATGCCATAATGTTTTTTTCAATAATAACTAATTATCTCCCCTTGAAAGATGGCATGGCCCTTCTTCTGATCTAAATTGAATCTTCCAAGCCCAAGGATATCTTGTGGCAAGTTTTGTTGAAATTGGCACAGTGGTTCCTGAGTAGAAGTAGAAATTGTGAAAGGTTTACAGAAGAGAGACGAACACCAGACAAAATGTGATTTGAAAAAACTTGAGCTTTCGGCTCAGGTGAAATAAAAAGGATTTTCTATAAAAAAAAAGTGACAATCTAAAACAATATACTATAAGCAGCGGAAGCCCTGACCACTTGATTGAAAAGTTTGTATTAAAGCGAGGGGGGAATGGTGATTTGTTTACATTTTACATAGCAACAACAACGGACATAAATTGTCATTCACAGCTGCGTAGGTTTAGGGTAACTAGTACAAAAATTTTCTACAATCCTGGAAATGAATACATATTATACATTTCTTGAGCTAAACTAAACTCCGCATCGAAATGTGTATAAAAACTTAGCAGCTAGATTTAACATACTAGTATCGTGTAGTATATCATTTGATTTATCACATACTATACAACTAATAATGTAACTAAAACATACCTTTGTGTGTCCACCCTTCGTAAATGGAACCTTCCTGGCTACAGACTTCTTTTCCAACCTTTTCATCAAACTTCTTTTCCATATTCAGCACCAGAATGAAGAATGCCCGTGGACTCAGAAATATCTGGTGTGAGGCATAATATGAACACTGTCCCGCAAAGTCCACCATGGTAATTTTTTTCTCTGGATCAGCTGAAACATCTTTGGAAACTCGTAATATTCCTGATATTTCTGATTTCTCAGGAACATTTTGTCTGCTGTCTTCAACTACTTCCTCTTCTTTTTCCACAAAGGCAGCAGCTTCATTCCTTTTATGTGATTCAGAATCTGTATCCAAGCTCTCATGTGTAATTTCTTCATCGCTGACCGATTCTTTTCTTTGCTATACTGGCTG
>NW_026933328.1:0-5702 GCF_032062105.1 Saccostrea cuccullata | reverse complement strand
TCCAGTGTAGTCATGATCGTTGCCTTTGGTACAATAGGAAGTCAATTCATTCACACAAAAATTGCAGAATTTGGCTCGCTTAAATGTTACTGGATCTACATTATTTACATCAGCAAAATTTCTCTTAAGGACAGCAAGTGGTCGATGAATGAGGCGATTTGGGTCCCCAGAAAGACTGTCTTTGTTTTTGTGTAACCACACTTCATGCAATTTGTTGCTGCAAATTTCTTTAAATGGCATTGTGACATCATACTCAGCTCTAGAAAATTAAGATAAAAATATGTAAAAATGATGACATTCTTAAGGAAGGAAACAAAATATAGCTGAAATAAGTATTTTCAAAACTATCACTTACACTGGTGTTAAAATTATCTATCAATTATAATTGAACAGATCTTTTCATTCAACAAAGATTTTATGGCCAAATTGTCATCAATATTGAATTAAATAGGTGTAAAATGTAGGCGGAAATCAAGAGTTAGCATACGTAGTTTTTTTACATATCTATCCAGATGTAGTAATATGTGACTTTCATTACTTAAAGGCAAAAGTAGATTTTTCTTTTCAAGTGTTTTCCCTAAGATGTACATAAACAGGATAAACAAAAATATCATGTTTCTTAATATCAATTTAACAAAATATTTACATTTGCTGTGTTTTCCTACTAAGCCAACTGTGAAATTGATTTTCGTGTATACTTACGCTTGGAAATATACATGGAGAGATGTACGTTACCATGATGTCAGAATAGGGCTACAGTGACGTTAGTAAAAGTTAGTATAACAACATTGGGCAGCAAGAAATTCAAATATTGAGTATATTTTCGGTGCTTCCAAACATGTAAAATGTAAATATAAGGAATGTTTTTAAGTTTAGTGTGAATTATTGGTGTGAGAATCACACTGACTTGCACGTAAGCATATTTTTCATGAAGTGCACTAGCACGCTTCATGAAATATGCCTACGTGACAATTTAAGTCTGAATACGTGAGATCTCATCCCATAACAAACTCGGACTATGACTTAGTCGGACTATTACAGAGTCGGCCTACACAAACTCGGACTATAACAGAGTCGGCCTATGGCCAAAATTTTAAAGTGTATAGCATAAGTTTAACGCATTAAATTGATTAATATTCATATGGAAAATAATATAGGTGCTAGTGATTAAGTATTTAATTTTTTTGTAAACCAGCTATTTTTTGACATGAAGTGATTTTTCAAGTTCTTCACTAACGTGAATAGATTATATACATACTTTAGTACTCCAAAGTTTAGAGTATTTTAGATAAAATTTATAAAATTATAGAATAAGGAAACGCAAAAAAACTTCTGCAGATATATTTATTTGTTCTGATATATAACATTTTTTTTTGTAAACCTGTATTTTTTATGCAGTGGAGATTACGAGAATATTTGGGTACAGATTACTTAATTCACAAAAATAAATCATTATTGTATGGATAAATGAAATAATCGTGTCTTCAAAAAAAAAAAAAAAAAAAAAGGTACACTAGTCAGTTAAAATGTGATGATTACCTACATGCACTTGTTTCAGCATTTACCGCGCATTATTAATTTTACAAGCTGCGACATTTTTTTCTTTCATTCTTTAGTAAAAATATAATTTATAACTTCCATGACATAGAGGGCAAATTCTGACCTGACAAACTTCCTTTTCTCACTATTGTCATTTACCTATTGAAAAAAAGATGCAAGCTCGGTATATTGAAAAATAAATTGAAAATAATAAACGAAAATGAGAGGAAAAGCAACAAGAACAAATGGTTAACAGACAATTCTCAAAAAAGATTTTTTCAAGCATATATACGTATTGCTTTGAAAGTTTTTTTTTTTGGGGGGGGGGGTGTTATGCATGGATCGAATTATAATTAGGATTTTTTTTGGTTGTACCTAAAAAAAATCTTATTCCAAATAAAGATGTTTAATTGTGTTGATGTGATTTTAAGATTTCTCTCCTGAAAATTATCGTATTCTTTTTGTCAACCGAGAATAAACAAATAAATGGAGAGAAAATTTTAAAGTTTGTACTAAATGCAAACTATTTATATACATCAAAAAATAAAAAAAAAATGGAAAATTTCAATTTTATAAGTTATATACACATTCATTTGAGTTAATGTGATTAACAATTAATAAAACATCGATTAAAATAATTATTTAGGTGTTTTTGAGTCTAATAGTGTCAAATGGATACAGCCCCTAGATATGGCTTCCGTGTGTCACCTTTGTGTAATCCAAGTAAACCGGCCGTGGTATGCATAAATTGATATGCAAACAATAAAATATTTCATTTTTTATTTATAGCATTATTAATTCGTAAATATATTTTTTTATAAAAAACATAATACAGTTGAACCAAGGATATAATATTTCATAATAAAGTTACTCACTATACTAAATTAAATAATAAATGTAAGAAATGAATAAAAATACATATTTGTGTTATTTATAATACTTATAAATGCATAGGCCGAGTCTGCAATAAGCCGACTCCGTAATAGTCTGACTTTGTAATAGTCCGACTCTGTTATAGTCCGACTCTGTTATAGTCCGACATCTCTAGTACCCACAAGTCTGTGTGATTCACACACCAATAACTCACACAAAACTTAAAAACATTCCTTAAATGAATACACAAGTAAACCTCACTTTCAACATAATTACAGAAAATAAGAATCTATTTTTTATTTTTTTCAATTTTTCCCCTTTCAGGAACCCTGTTGTACAAATTGGTTTTAGCATTTTGACACTATCTGTACCTACCTGCTGCAAGCTACTAAGACTATGATCTTTCTTAATTTATCAAGTCATAATAATTGCACACAATTCAAAATTTAAGAGATCAATATTTCATACGGATGGTTCATATTATATTCATCTGTTCAAAATTTAACAAATATTGACACAGTTCAATATCATGAATATGCATTTCCCATGTTTCCAGACTTTTAAACAGGTTGGGCACACACCCCCAAATGGTCATTTAAACCCCGTTTGGTGGTCAATCGCCCATATCGGCGTCTTTTTTACCTACCAAATGGTGGTCTTTTTTATTTAAATCCAATTTTCATTGAAATAAAGCAAAAGCGCATTTACTAAGGCATTGGGGGATTTTAATTAACATATTCATCGCACATTTAATACAATTTAGTCAATTTTCCATGTGGAATTTCAGTGGAACTTCGTAAAAACGAAACCCACAGCTGTTCGTGACGGCCGAACTATTAGCTCAAACAATACAAAAAATTATCTTGTTGTGTATAGTTCGGTAAAAAATACATTTAAGCAAGAGGTGTTAGTCTAGAGAAGTAACTTTTCAAACGATCTTTCGATCTGCTTCTATATAAATCTTTATAAAATCCCGTTAAACACGAGCTCCTCGAATCTTATTCGTATGGTGGGCACTTAGTGCTATAAAATTCATTTTTCGTACATTTGAATGTAACATTTATTCTTTATTTTCTTTTAGGATGAAGTTACGATTTCTGTGCGACCATTTGTGGTTTAGTATGCATATCTATGTTGTATCTACTATATTTATTAAAAATTTTGAATAAAAGATTTACAAAAGTGACATTTGCAATTATTCCTGATTTTATTCCAAGATTATGATTTTCGAGTGATTATTTTAACATAAATTCACTGCATATCGCATTTTTATAAAGAATAAAGCCATTGCTTACGAAATAAACTAAATAAAAGCGAATTCTTACCATTCCTCTTATTTTACTTTTTGAAAATTTACACTTATTGGCCTCCGTAGTGAATTCAGTCTTTTGACCCAAGTTTGGAAAAGATCGTCATTTTTGATTGGTTTAGATAATTGATCGGTTGCCCGGATGACAGAAATATGAAGCGATCAACACGATTGATAGGCTCAACTACGCGCGAAACGGAGGGAATTTTTCTTTTAAAGTCAAAACAGAGCAACGTTACATTTGTTTACATATAGGTGACGATTTTGTCAATTATTTGAACGACACTGCGCAAAAAAGTCCGCGTTGAAATTTTAATTTTTTTCGTTCAAAGTACAGATAAATATCTATATTTTATTCCCCGTGAGTTGAAATTATGCGCCATTTCACTTCATTCCAGAGAACTGAGCAGAACGATTTTTCTCTCCCATTTGGTGGTTAATAAAGACGCCGATATGGGCGAATGACCACCAAACGGGGGTTAAATGACCATTTGGCAGTGTGTGCCCAACCTGTTTAAACACAACAACACAAGTTCAAGAAAAACGCAAGCTCTTAGTCACTATAATCACTGATAATGTACCTCTCACATTTTTAATTCATGAGCTTAACGTATTAAATCACCAATCATTTCTAAAAACGGTAAACTTATAGAAATATATGATCAACAACTGTTCGAGGAAATTCGAAATGTCCACGGGCCGAAAAAAACAATAAATTCACAAAAAAGAGTACAAATTTACTTCATAACATGCTTGCATATGCTCATTAAATATAACATTAACAAAAAAAAATTACAGCTTGAATTATTTAACTAGAGATATATAACGTTTATTTACCTCTTCTTTGGTGTTACACACCATCTCGGTGCTCGTCATGCTCTGCAATGCGGCTGATTATGGAGCGCAAGAAGGGTCACCTTTGAAAGCGTATTGTAAAAATACTAGACATAGAAATTCCAATTGCCACATACAATCGATAGTTTAATGTTTGAACTTTTATTTACATGTACTCTGGTGCTTGCACTTTTTGATTAAAGGTAGGCACAAAGCGTTTGAAAATTACCTGTTTTATCTTTTAATCTTGGAGGATAATCTATCCCAAAATGCAACGCGGTCGCCATATATGGTTAAAGACTCGGCCGTCATATTGAATATAGCTATCCTCCAAAAACGGAGGCCGCCCAGACCTGGCCAACGAGATTCGTTAAAGGTTTACATCAAATTACTACACTGTTTTATACCCAGTATAAAGGTATCTAGGGAATCTAGTGCGACTAGACATAATTAGTTGTTGTTTGTTCACTGCTGGAAATTAAGACGTAAAAGGTCAAAGGTGGTGGCTTGTACCCAAGACATACTTGCGCATCTGAAATTTTGGAAGATTGAATGAGATAGAAATTGTGCCCAACGCTCCATCAGATTCAGTTTCAACAGGTCAACACAAATATTTAAATCACTGTTGACAATACGTCAACAGTTCAGCATAATCTGTAAATATTAAAATAAATGTTAACAATATAATTATTTTAGTTTTTAAATTTATTTAATGAAATAAAGATTTAGATAAATGATAGTATACAAGTAGATGTCAATAAACACATTACTTTTAACATCGTATTCATTTATTTAATTTAAATTATTTTTTTTGTCTATTTGGTATATTTGATACAAACATTTCTATTAAATAAACATACTATGTATGTTTTAGATTTTATGAGTTTGACTACAGCATACTACTCTTTCTTTAGCTTAAAATACCAAGCCGCCATTTGGCTGTACCGGCTCTTGTGGATGCACAGGGTCTTCTTTAATTTTTATCACAGTGAAGTGTTGCTATAAACAACATACAATTACTTTTAACTTTCAATTTCATAAAATTAGAAATCAGGTTAAATATTTCGAAATTAATAAGCTGGTCGTAATTTTAAGTTTATCAGTAGTTTTTTTAACGTGACATACTGACTAACGGTAAAATTTGATA
>NW_026933327.1:20000-56236 GCF_032062105.1 Saccostrea cuccullata | reverse complement strand
TGAATAATGAACACATATATGTTGATTTAAGTTAAAATCAATAGACTGTTTGTTCTCAATCCTCCAATATGAAAAAAGAGATAAGGCCTAAAAAAATAATAAGTTGGTTCTCAGGCTCACCAGTATTTTATTCAACAATTCGCATTACCCATTTTTATCCTCAAATAATAAAATACAATTTCTCTCATGCGCTCGTCAATTACCCCCCCCCCCCCAAAAAAAAAAAAAACGGAATTCCTGACTGCATTTTGACTGCATTTTAGAAATCAGTCAATCGTTAGACAAACATCGAGATTATCAAAATTTTTGGCCTAGTTAAAAACACAAATATGGCTGTCAAATACACAGGATAAAGCATCAAGATTAAGATAAGTTATGATGGCATTGATTAAAGTGCAGATTCATGAGGAACCTACTTCCACGGTACAAGGTGGGGTTTCTGAAGGTTTTCCAGGCTAGAACTTGATCAATAACGTGATCAAAGATGGCTCCCTCAACCTCAGAACTCGGTCATCAGCAAGATTCCCAGATTTCATTTAGTGTGGTAAACCAAAAACTAAGGGATTAGACAAAGTTTAATAAAATCATAAGCACTATTTATAGTGCTGAAACACTTAGATTAGTTGTGTTACGTAAGCAATTGACCATCATCACTGTTGGGTTCTGTAAGTTTAACACATCTTGTTTTTAGGATGACATCGTTTCATTATATGAATTATCGGGATCATAGATGTAGAAGATACAATAGAGAAAGAAGCAGGAAATATATTATTTTGATATCTACACTTGATGCTTAAACATCATGGACTACAAATTTAGTTTTGAAATTATAACTTAAAAAAATATTCCCGTTTGTTATTTGTTTTTCATGAGATATAAAGAAAAAAAATGTCCCTCATGCATTTAATATTCTTAAGAAAACAGGACTGAGAACCAAGTTATAATTTTTTTGTTTAAATAATTACTCTATGATGTGCTAAATGAAAACAGAATTAAATAACAACATTCCTGTTTTTCAGTGACTGATGATGACTCACCATTCAAGTCATTTATCAGAATAAATAATGCAGATTTGAAACCAGACCCGAGCAGTGCTGTTGACACATCTGATACAAATGAAAAAGAAGATAATTTGGAAGTAGAAAGTACTGATAAAAGCACTGAAGTAGTTTTATATAGCAGAGAAGAAAAGAAAGAAGAGAATGTAGAAATGTCTATTTCACCAACGTTAACGGAGGACACAGAAGAAGAGAGCACAGTAGAGGTAATGGCCAGTCTTATCTCCTCAGAAGCTCCAGCTGTGGTGAAAGAGGAAATTTTTCAGAAAATCTTGTCTGAAAAAGAGAAGTTACCAACAGTAAGCATGCTGGATTTTGCTGGCCAGTTAGCATATTATGCCTGTCATCAAATTTACGTAACACCAAAGGCCTTCTTTATCCTTGTGTTGGACATGACTAAGAAGTTTGAAGATGTTGTGGATCAAGAGAAAGATAACCAAGAAGGATCAATCTTCTCAGTGTGGACCTACAAAGGTAAGACACTTGTAAAATGTCCAATATTTAGCTCTTCTGAGTCAAAGGCTTAAAAAGCTAATGCTATTGCCATTTGTTCGGTGAGTGGCATGCGTTATGCAGTATTCATGAAAGTTTTAGAATATGGGCCATAACTCAAGATCCCCTTGGTCAATTATTGTCAAAGGATGGCTGCACTTAAGGATAATTAAAATCTGTATAAAACATGTACAGTACCGACTGGACACAACCAAACACCAGAGCAAACTCAAAGCGGACCCTGGGTTTGCTTCGCGGGTTCGCGCAGGGTCAGCTTTGGGTTCGCTTTCAGAAATTTTGGGACCGCTCTGGATTCGCCTTGGGTGTGCTCCAGGTTTGCTCCGCTTTTGCTCAGGGTCAGCTCTGGGTCCGCTAGAGCGAACCCGGCGCTTGCTTTCTGGGACCGCCTTGCAAACTGATGCATGAAGTGGACCTTGCTTTAATCTCGCCGCCCGTAAGCCCCATCCCTTGTTTATTCCAATACAGTAATGAAATTGCGGAATCGATCATTGTTGTTTTGGCAGCAATCCATAGATGTACACTGAATATGTTTGCAGTGACATTATGGAGAACATTGATAAAAATCAACTTTACATTTAGATTAATAAATATTTCCTTGATTTCTCCGCTCTCGGAATTTCGATCCCGGGAAGTGATTTTAACAGCGGGCTATTAGGCATTTATTTTCATTATTTATAATGTGAAAACAAAAACAGAGGAGGAAGAAAAGGATGTTGAATTGATTTTCATTGTATCGAATGATGTTCAAGTGAAACTGATGAAAGCATCTAAACAAATTACCTTTCAAATTCATGCGTTATATAGTCCTAAATTAAATTTGTTATTTTTTTATGCTTTGCTTAATCGTAGTCTAAATGTTTGACAAACACTGAGTTATGATATCTTTAAATTAACCTTTTGTGCATTTGATATATTTACATTTCATTTATAATATTTACACCTTGGAAGTTCGTAATATATATTTTCCGGACGCTTTTAAAAAAAGATATATTTCATCAGAACTTGATTACGCTCAGAATTATGGATAGAGTATGATTTTAATCAGAATGAAAAAAAAAATAAATAAAATGACAAATATTGATTTTTTTCCCCATAAGATTGCATAAATATACCTTCTACTTCACCTACACACATTACCGAAATTTTAAATTATTTAAAACAAAAATACAGGAAAAATCACCCCCCCCCCCCCCAAAAAAAATCTTATCTGTAAACTCTCATCATTAAACTAGATTTTTTGAAATAATAAAGCCTTATAATTTTTTTTTTTGTTAAATACTATGAGTCGTCCTCCAAAGTCTGTACTCAAACTGTTTTCTATACGCCAGAAGCAGCTATTTTTTTTTCAAATAATATACAGGACAATAATTATATAGACTAGCACATTGAATTTTTTCATGCCCAATTAAGAAGATCAATAACTTGATTTGAATTTTGATAAATTTGAAGGAACATGTAAATTGAAACAATTGTAATAAAATAATTGAATAATGGGCACGAACAAGAAATAATACAATTCGTCAAAGATCATTTATTTTTCTTTCTAATTTTTTTTAAAAGTTAAAATTGAAATGCCAATTATTATCTTCTTTTTATACACCCGTCTTAAGACAGGACATATTATGTTATAGGCTTCGTGTCCGTCCGTCTGTCTGTTAGCTTTTTCGTTTCCGGCTCATAACTTTAATACTATTAGGCCTAGGATTATCAAACTTTGTCATCTGATGCATCTTGGGTAGAAGGTGTGTCGCGCACAAAAAGTAAGCCGCTCTGACCTTTAATTAAGAAGATATAGCCAAATATGGAAAAAAGCCTTTCCGACCCAAAACTAGAAAACTATGACTTACAATCATCAAACTTGGCCAGTTTATGCATCTTAGGTAGAAGGTGTGTCATGACCTATTTCAAGGTCACTGTGACCTTTGATTTAAATGAAATTTTAAAAAAAGTGTCTTTTTACTATTCATTTACACATCCCAAATAAAGTAAGAGTATTACACTGTCCTTATTAAAAAAGTGTTAAATCAAGAAAATACTTATTTTTTTAAGCAATACTTGACAGCAATCTATGACAAATATTATGTATGTTAGAGAAATCCTGCCTCTCCAATGAGTGTAATTATCAAGCACTGGTCAAGACTCAAGAAGAATTTTGAATAACAGAAAATTGCATGTCAAATTAGAGAGAAATTAATGAGTTTTTAGTGTGAGGAGTTCGCTAATAGCTAGAGCATGGTGTTATCTATATCCCTTGAGTATTGGGAAAATGTGTGAGCCTGTTGGATTAAAAATAGCTCTTGCTGGCTAGCCTAAGTTTTAAAATGAATTTAATGAAAAGTAATTAAAACTAATTTAATATTGCATAGCAGACTAATCTTATATTACATAAATTTGTTAATTTATAAAAACTAATTTTATGGGATTGGGGTGGAATCAGCATGTCCATATGAATTTTATATTAAAACCTGTCGGACATTAAATGTCAACCAAAAAAAAATCTTTGAGTATTTCATATGTTTTAAAAAAAGTTATGGTAGATAGTGCAGACCCATTCATCTATTGGTATTAATGAGTAGACAAGCATCCAGTTAAAGATTAATTAATGAGTTCAGGCTAGCTGTCTCAATCACTCTGATCAAGCTGTATGATGACCTTTGGGAATTAGACAGAAGAACTGTTGGTTAGTTTATAGCATATGTCATTTGATGGCCAGCCTTTTCTTTTCAAAATCAATTTGGTATAGATTAATTTGTTAAGACTAATTTGATATTGTTTAATATAATGGGCATTTGACAAGGTCTAACACAACCAGCATAAAATCCATCAATGATGTAATATTTATTATAATTAATGCCTACATCACAGGGGATGGATAAATAATTTTAGGAATGGAAAAATCATGGAAATTTAGAATCAGGGTTGACGTGATTGCAAGCTAAACTGTTGAAGAAAATTGTAATTTTTGACGGGCGTATCATGCTGTGGCTCGGCACTTTACTTCTCTTACGAATTGACTGACAGACTCATTATCTACCCAATTTACATGTGTATATCAAATTTTATTAATGAACTTAATACTGGTATAAAAAAAAACTAAAAAAAAATAATAAATACAAAGGTAAATATTCATGTAACATTCAACTCGGAAAATTAAAATATTTAATTAATTGCTTTGAAAAATTTAGGAAAATAAATACAGTCCAGAGAATTAAAATAAATAAGTATGAAATAGTAATCTAATGCAATTGTTTTGTAAAATGAGTTTTGATTGGCTTATGCGCTGATGTTTGAAGCAGTAAAACGAGCATTAACGCAAGTAAAATATTTTCATTGTGACGTCATAATAGACTGACGCAAAAACACAATGCTTCATGACGTATTTCATATAACAAAACGCAACAAAATAAGACGTAATCAACAAACAAAATGCAGTGATTGCATTATAATGGAAATAACTGTCTTCTAATTAGGTATTTGCGACCGTTAATGCTGATTCAACGGTCGCAAATATCAAATTGTTTGTTTGTTTGTTTATTACACTCAGACCATACAATGGTAAATGAGGTACAGGAACATATTTACATAATTATACACAAAATACAAAGTCAAGTGAGGAAGAGTAGTATCAATTAAATATAGCAGGCCAATATTTTTTTTAGCAAACAAAGACAGTTTAAACAGTGAATCAACATTTGTGATTGACATAATATTCTTTAATTTATAAGTATTTACATGAGAACAATACTTCTTATCAATAAGGTTTACCCGTAAAGACAAAAACATGGACACTCCATTACATAGTGAAACTCATCCCCCAAAGTATTTTTGTTACATAAATTACATAATCTTAGAGATCTATCAGTATTAGTCCATCTACCAGATTTGATTGGGAGTTCAATTAGAAGACAGTTATTCCCTAATTTTACAATTATCATAATAGATGTACATTCACACGCTTTGCTTGTATGTACAATGGCGAATGTATATGGAGGAACATCACACATTCGATCTTTTATCCAAATCTACTGATCAATATGCCATTTCGATTGGTTGACACGCTGATTGGCTAATCACTAATCCTGATGGACAGCTCCGTAAAAAAATACTGAACGCGTGTTCGCTATCTGGGACTGCTACTGAATTCCGGGTGCGCTCTCCGGGTCCACTGCAGGTTCGCTCGGGGCCAGCCCTAGCGGAACCCGAGCAAACCCGAAGCGGACCTAGAGAGTGAACCCGGGGTCTGCTCCGGGTTTGCTTTCTGTTAGGTTGTGTCCAGTCCGTATACTGTATGTGTTCATGTGATAGTGTTAGATACATGTACACAGCTTCCTATTATCTTAGGCTAGTGGGTTAACCCTTTAGCTCAGTTGGAAGAGGACTGAACTGGTATGCCATGCAGATACCCTGGGTTCAATCCCAAGCAGATACATATAAATTTCACTGTTTAATACAATCATTTGTGGCAGGTATCAGTTTATTTCAGTGGATTTGACATATGAATTGGTGGTCAGTAGCCAGGAATAAAGAATCTGTTTACAGAGGGTGTTGCCAATCAAACTGACTAAACGTTTCCAAATACACTGCTTACTGTACCAAAGTACACTACATCATGATATATATTTTTTCTCCAAATCAGATGTCCTAGAAAAGCTGTAGATACTGAAGGAAGGACGATACGTAAAATTATGTTGACAATTTAAATACCGCATCTCCTACAGTTCATATAATTTTTTGAATAACGTTATGCTTAGGAAATAAAAATATTTATTTCGTTTAATTCTGTTAGAGTAGTGTTAAGATAAAAAAAATATTGATTGACGTTCTGATACATTTTTTTTCCGAGGTTGTAAGTAAAAGGCTGTAGATCTTACTCTTATCAGACACACCTGTTCGTTTTTTAGCTTTACTGATCAAAGACCCAAAGAGATTATGCAAAAGTGATGGTATCCGTCTTCTGTCCATCTGTCTAGTAAGCTGTCTATCTGTAAAAAAGAAATCAAAAGACTACCTCTCCCTGAGGTTTTGTCTGATTACAGTATAACTCTGCACACAAGTAGACTACACTAAGACATATAATTCTATATATGGGATTCTGATTTCGATGAACAGTGTTGCTATGGTTACTAAAAACAGAAAATTCTGTGAAATATTTTCAAAATGCTACTCCTCCTAAAGTTTTGATCTGTTTCAATATAATGTGGCACATGTGCAGATTGTATACCTAAACGTATACATTCTATTTATTTCTGTTAGGAAATTTAAATCAAAAGTGCTACTTTTCTTTTCCTTTGTCATAAGTACTAACCAGTAAAGTTACAGTCTCATTAGAGACTTCTAGTTTTATCATTATGCTTTATTTGTTCATTTAAACTTACATACTCTTGTTTCTTTTAGACTACCTGAAGTTTTGGATTACCTCAATCAAGACATTTGGAGGCAAAAAGGCACCACTGTTTCTTGTTGTCACACACACAGAAACAAAATCTACAAATGTAAGTATTCTGTCTTAAACAAATGTAAATTATAAAAGGAATGAAGATATCTCCAACCTATTATGAGAATGTACAAGAACTGCCATATTTCAGAAATACACAAACAAAAAGATTTTTGGCCTATTAGGTCATAAGATTGGTTACTGTCTTAAGAAAATGAATTGGTGTCTATTTTTCTTGATGACTATTGGCAAAATATGGATAATAATGCTTGTCTTTGATATTGGTGGCTTACCTGAGCTGCAAACTCAAGTGAGCTTTATGGATCATCTGTTGTCCTATGGCTATTCATCTGTCTCTGTATCCGTTGTTCCTCTTTAAATTTTTCTTATTTTTATGCCCCCCCCCCCCCCTCAAAGAATTCAATTAACCAGCCGAAATTAAAAATTAGATATATTTTCTAGGATCTTTTATATAAGTATTTATTCATTAATATTTATTTTTTCTTTTTTTGTGATTATTTATTATCAATTGATTTTGTTAAAAGGATAGAAATCGAGTTTATCAATATACTCTTTTTTATGTTTGCCATAATGTGTCTTTCCGTTTACCATAACGAGCCTCCATACCTGTACCATGCAGATAAAAATAATCTTTTTCTTGTTTAATTCCATAAACTCTTTTCAGTGCAAGTTGACAATTGTAACAAGCATCAATTTGTGCACATTAATGAGCAATAAGTGAGATTCAAACAAGCTTAAATACCCCCGCAATCATCGGTTGCTACGTTAAAAATGCAACTTCCGTTAAAAAAAGAGTGCTCGCATTATTAAACGCAACGGTAGAAAATTTATTAAAATTCAAAACATGCAAGCATGACAGTTTTTGTTCATTTTAATACCCACCATGACTTGCGGTTCAAACGCCTTGCATGGTATCGGATGAAATTGAGGGTATCCATGGCAGGAAATATAGCGTAATTTCACTATAATAGTGAGATACCACTATTATAGCGGAATTTACGTTTCCCCCCAACCTGATAAATAGTCAAAAATATGATTACATATCAATTAGTTCTCTGTCATAGCGAAAAACAACTTTGCTGTCTGTTGTTACAGTTGCATTAGCAGTCCTAATTGCCGGTAATAGGGTGTATAGAAGGACCATTCTTTCTTCCAAGGGGAGATAATCAAGGGAAAGCTAGGGAGAAGTCATTAGAAGTCACTAAAAATATCATCATAACAAGGTCCTTTGTGCCAGAAAAAAATAAACTTGTGAGAAAGCAGCCTGTGATATTGTGTGTTAATTCTAATTTCTTTAAATCTTGGTTCTTAGGGGTAGGGTAGGGCCACAACGAAGTTTGAGGGGTATATAGGAATCACCTTGTCCGTCTGTCCGACTGTCTGTCTAGCTGTCCGTCCATCCGTCCGTCTGTCTGTCTAGCTGTCCATCTGTCTGTGCAATTGTGTCTGGTCCATATCTTTCTTACAGAGAGACATTAGAATCTACTACTCCACACAAAGATTGCCCATGATCTAAGGGTGTGTCATGACCTTGACCCATGGTCATTTGGGGAACTTCAAGGTCACTGGATGAAAAATGTCTTAATTAGCGTCCGCTCCATATCTTTCTTATGGATAAACTTGGCAGCTTCTCATTTCACGAAAAGATTGCCCATGACACAACGGTGTGTCATGACCTTAACCCAAGGTCATTTGGGGAAATTCAAGGTCACTAGTAGAAAAATTTCATAATTCATGTCCGGTCTATATCTTTGTTATGGATAAACTTGGTAGGTTCTTTTTTTCACACAAAGGTTACTTATGACCTGCGAGTGTGTCTTGACCTTGACCCAAGGTCATTTGGGGATTTTCAAGGTCACTGAAAGAAAATTTTCATATTTCGTTTCCGGTCCATATCTTTCTTATGGATGAACTTGGTAGGGTCTCTTTTCACACAAAGATTTCACATAACCCAAGGGTGTGTCATGACCTTGACCCAAGGTCATTTGGGGAACTTCAAGGTCACTGGAAGAAAAATTTCATAATTCGTGTCCGGTCCATGTCTTTCTTATGGATAAACGTGGTAGGGTCTCTTTTCACACAAAGATTGCACATGAACCGAGGGTGTATCAAGACCTTGACCCAAGGTCATTTGGGGATCTTCAAGGTCACTGGAAGAAAAATTTCATAATTCGTGTCCGGTCCATATCTTTCTTATGGATAAACGTGATAGGTTCTCATTTCACACAAAGATTACCCATGACACAAGGGTGTGTCATGACCTTAACCCAAGGTCATTTGGGGAAGTTCAAGGCCACTGGTAGAAAAATTTCATAATTCGTGTCCGGTCTATATCTTTCTTATGGATTAACTTGGAAGGTTCTCATTTCAAACAAAAATTGCCCATGACCCAGTGGTGTGTCATGACCTTGACCTAAGGTCATTCGTATAACTTCATGGTCTCTGGAAGAAAAATTTCATAATTCATGTTTGATACATATCTTTATTATGGAAAAACTTACTTCTGAAAAACCCAGCGGGAGGTATTTTGTCCCCTTTGGACAGTTCTAGTTGATTTCTATGAAGGGTGTTGCTGTTGTGACTAGAAATAGAAATTTATATGAAATACTTTCAAAATGCTACTCCAAATACAATTTAAGTCTGATTATCATATAATTTGGCATGCAAGTAGACTAGACTGAGGTACATAATAATCCGTTTTGTGTTTTCATACCCCTGCTCCGAAGGAGAGGGGGGTATACTGTTTTACCCTTGTGTGTGTGTCTGTCTGTCTGTCCATGTGTCTGTCCGTAATAAATTTTTGTCGCAGTTTTCTCAGCAACTACTCATCATAAATGCTTGAAATTTTAACACAATCTTCTCTGAGGCATGCCATATGGTGGGATACATTTTTGATAAAATCCGATGTCAACTTCCTGTTTGTCTGTGCGTCTGTCCGTTTCATACATAACAAATTTTCGTCGCAGTTTTCTCAGCAACTACTCATCGTAGATGCTTGAAATTTTAACATAATCTTCTCTGAGGCATGGCATATGGTGGGAGACATTTTTGATAAAATCCGATGTCAACTTCCTGTTTGTCTGTGCGTCTGTCCGTTTCATACATAACAAATTTTCGTCACAGTTTTCTCATTAGCTATTCATCGCAGATGCTTGAAATTTTATTACACTCTTTGTTGAGGCATGCCATATGGTGGCATTAAGTTTGATATGAATCTGATGTCAACTTCATATTTTTTCTGTGCATCTGCCTATAATTGAACTTGTGTATATCAACATGATAGTGCTTATTTACATCAGAGCGGGGGTATTACTAGTGAGCATTGGCTCACAGATTTCTCGATGATTTTGAAGATTGATGTTCATAGATATTACCAAAGTAATTTAAATTGAAAATTCTGAAAAAAAAAATATTAAAAGCTACTCCTACAGTTATAGTCTAATTGAAATCTTGCCACAAAAGGAGACTTAATCAAGGATCATTATCCTATTTATTGCTTTTGTAACGTTTTAAGTCCCTGCTGCTACTTTTCTCCTCCTTTATTATAAGTACAAACCAGAAGAGCTACAGTCTCGACAGAAACTTCTGTTTTTAGCTCTACTGGTCAGAGACCAAAAGAGCTTATGCGATAGTAAGGTGTCCGTCGTCCGTCCGTCTGTCTAGCTGTCCGTCTGTTGGTAAACAATTTTTCAAAACGATACTCCTCTTACAGTTTTGGTCTGGTTTTAATATAACTTGGCACACAAGTGGACTACACTAAGATACAAAAAATAGTGCATCGGATTTTGATTTCGATGAACGGTGTTGCCATGGTTACTAAAAATAGAATTTCCTGTGAAATTCCTTTAAAACGCTACTTCTCCTACAATTTTGATCTGATTTCAATATAACTTGGCACACAAGTAGACTACACTAAAATACATAGAATAGTGCATCCTTTTTTGATTTCGATGAACGGTGTTGCCATGGTAACTAAAAATAGAATTTTCTGTAAAATTCCTTTAAAAAGCTACTCCTCCTACAATTTTGATCTGATTTCAATATAACATGGCACACAAGTAGACTACACTAAGATACATCAAATAGTGCATTGGTTTTTGATTTCGATGAACGGTGTTGCCACGGTTACTAAAAATAGAAATGTCTGTGAAATTCCTTTGAAACGCTACTCCTTCTACAGTTGTGGTCTGATGGCAATGGCTTCTTTTCTCATCCTTTGTTATAAGTACGAACAAGTAGAGCTACAGTCTCGACAGAGACTTCTGGTTTTCATCTTGGCTCCTTTTGGGAAGGATAGGGTCACAAAAGGGGGTCAAAGTATTGCATAGGAATGAAATAAGCGTTATGGCCTAAGGTCCTCTTGTATAAAGTTCTTGTTGTTGCATATATGGCATATGGAAAAACTTTTCATAGATGACTACAATGATTCAAACAACTAGGCTTGCTCGGGATGCTGAATCTTACCTACATTTTCCAGATGGATGACCAGGCTAAAGTGTTTGGAACAGGTCCATTCCCAAGTAACTACAAGCCCTAGCAGGGCCAAATTTGCATGGTTGATACATATAGGGATAAACACTAGTCTACTAGATTTGCTTCAGATGCTGGACTTGACCTACATTTTTTTTAGCTCACCTCAACGAGTAGGGAGGGGGGCTTACATGATACCGGAGGCATCGGCGTTATTGTCGGCGTCAAACCTTAATGTTTTGGGGTTTTTTTTGTAAGTAGTTCTATGCCCTATATGATCATACATGCATTAAACATGCTTCTTGTGTGTTACATTGATCAGATGATGTTTCAAATGCTGCATTTCACCGAAGAAATGACCAATGTTAATGTTTTTTGAGCAGGTTAACATTTTTGGTGCAGTTTTTGGTGTAAGTCTTATTTCCAAGAAATTATTAAGTCCTGTGAAGACCAAACTTGCATGGATGATGTGTAAGGATGCACACTACCAAACTTGCTTTGGATGCATGATCTGACCTACATTTTCTGGATGAGTGAACAGGTTGATGTTTTTTGTGTAGTTCTCATTTCCAAGATACTATGAGCCCTATGATGACCAAACATGCATGGATGATACATTTAAGGATGAACACTGATAGACGTACTTTTGATGCTGGATCCTACTTATATTTTCCAGATAATGGACCAGGTAAAGTTATGGGTGCAAGTTTAATACCAAAAAACAATAAATACTATATTAACTTGATTTGCATGAATGATGCATCAAGGGATGAACACTTTCAAACTTCAGATGCTGGATTTGAATTATATTTTATTGATGGGCGATTTGGTTGGAGTTTTTGGATAAGACTATTTCCAAGTAACTGCAAGCCCTATCAGATCAAAATTGCATAAATTTTGCATTTTGGGATGTAAACTTTTAGAATGCTAGTTACTTGTGGGACTTTGCCTTACTTAAAGAAATATTCGTTGAGGTGAACTCTCTAATTACCTATGTTTTAAGTGAGTGACCAAATTAATCAAAGCTTTTGGAGCAGGTTTATTCCCAAGTAACTATATGTCTTACCTGGAAATAATTTGCAATGATGAAACATCTAGGGATAGACCCTACCAGATTTGCTTCCAGTGCTGGATTTGGCCTACAATTTCAGATGAGTAACCAGTGAAATTTCTTGGAGTAGCTCTTTAATTCGAAGGCCTGTTTAACTTGCATGGATGATGCATCAAAGAATGGACAATCGAGACTTGCTTCAGATACTGGATCTTATCTACATATTTTAAATAAGTGACCAGGTTACTATTTTTTTGGAACTAAATCCCAAATGAATTTTAACACCTATTTAAACAAATGTGTGACCAGGTTCAAGTTTTTGGAGCAGATCCATTGCTGGATCTGACCTATATTTTTAATCCAAGTAACCATAAGCCCTACCTGAACCAAACTTGTATCTAGGGATGGACACTACCAGACTTGCTTCGGACTGCTGGACTTGACCTACATTTTAATGGCATCAAGCGAAGCTCGATCGTCATCTACTGATCAGTCCGATTTACGCGACCGAATGTGTCAGTGGATGCATTCGAGGTAGAAAATAGCAACAGCTGTAAACCAATTTCTTTCAAAACGCTCACAATGAATAATAGCTTGAATATTAAATAAAATCAATTGTCTCTTCAATTAATTCTACTACAGAATATCGATATTATGTTTAATTTGTAGGCAAGAAAAAGGTTATGGTTGTTGCAGATGAATTTCTACAGAGAGGGTGCGACGATTGACATCAATAACATTTTGTTACTGATTACTGTAATACAAGCAACCTAAAAGACGGTGAAATAATTATAAAACTAGAGGTGCTGTGAGCAATGAGCTCACTAAATGATACCCTCGCCTCCCATATGAATATAATGGGAGTGTCAATGTTTTGTTGTAGGAAACCTAAAATACATGTCAGATCAAAAAGTAAAATAGGAGGTGCACAATAGCAATATGTTATAAAGATTATTTGAAAGTTTCATCAAATTTCATTCAGTGGTATGAGAGGAGTTGCGGATAAGAGATGGGTACCCCAAAGCGTAACAGGCGGGCGGACGGACGGACATAGCGATTACTATATACCCACAACCCCTCCCGCTTTTCAAGCGGGGGATATAATAAACATGAATACCACAAGACTATAAAGATCGAATTTCTTAATCTTAGCTTTACTTTTACAATCTTCAATCCGATTTTATCTGAACAACCAATGATATTGACCAGTATTACTGTATTTATCCATTTCCCCCATTTGTTTATCGCACCCTATCTTAAGTCGATCGTAATTGTAAGAGTAGAGTCATGGTTGTAGTTTAGATGCAATCACTATACTGCAAAACAACGCTCTGACAATGGCAATTGGAAAGAATAATATATAAATTTGTGAAACCCTTCATAGGTCTTCGATTGACTAGAAAGAAATCGGATTGATATTGAGCATGAACATTTCTGACGATGTCTGGTTCATTGGAACCCTCTTTCATTCGGACCTGAGGACATAAGGCCCTATACTGTATTTGTGTAAAGACTATTTTTATGCGCCCGGATCGAGATCCGGGGCGTATATTGTTTTTGTCCTGTCTGTTTGTCTGTCTGTCTGTTGTCAACTTTAACCTTCACCAAAACTTTTGAACCATAAGAGATAGAGACTTTATATTTGGTATGCATTTTCCTCTAATAAAGTTCTTTCAAATGACTTCAAGGTCAATGACCTTGTGACCTTGACTGTGACCTATATGCTAAAAATAGCTTTTTCAACTGTTTGTCATAACTTTTGAACCATAAGAGATAGGGACTTCATATTTTGTATGCATACTCCACTAATGAAGTCCTTTCAAATGACATCAAGGTCAATGACCTTGTGACCTTGACTGTGACCTATATGCTAAAAATAGCTTTTTCCTCTTTTTGCCATAACTATTGAACCATAGGAGATAGGGACTTCATATTTAGTATGCATACTCCACTAATTAAGTTCTTTTTAAAATAACACCAAGGTCAATGAACTTGTTATCTCGACTGTGACCTATATGCTAAAAATAGCTTTTTCCATTTTTTGCCATAACTTTTGAACCATAGGAGATGGGGACTTCATATTTAGTATGCCTACTCCACTAATTAAGTTCTTTCAAGTCACACCAAGGTCAATGACCTTGTGTCCTTGACTGTGACCTATATACTAAAAATAGCTTTTTCGAACTTGTTGACGCCGGGCGCATAGTGTTTCACAAACATATCTTGTTTATTTTATTATTATGTTACCGGAGTCACTCTCTTGACCCATCTGCACATCTTTTTAAATTGTTTTTCTTGTTCAACGCCCTTGAAGCCTTTCAAGCTTTTGATTATTCCATTGTAACTATAAGCCCTACCTGAACCAAACTGATCAAATTTTATACACATAAAAATTTTCATGTTGCTTTACTAATATATCTTCATTCATGGGCATTCATGTCCTATGGACATATTTCTAGTTTAACATGTGTTTAAAGGTCATATTAAACAGTTCGTCTCACTAAGATTTTACTTTTTAGACATAAAGACTGTTATGAAAGAATGTCAAATTATATTTGCATTTGCTTAACAGAAAGATGAAGGCCTAAACTTGTCCACTTGATAAATTTGTTACCCGCTTATCGTTCTTGAATTTGTGTTTTTATGACCTCATAAAGACCCATTGACTAAATATGTAAAGCATTAGATCTAGTGTAATTTTACCGTATTTTATTGATTCCATTTGAATCTTTTTTGTGGATATAAATGTGATTTTTTTTTAGATGAGCTATCTGATTCTAAAGTACAGTTTACTCTATTTGAACCAATCGTTGATTAGACACAGTAACTGAAAACAAGAGCTTTTCATAGTCAATGTGTACACCAGATGCCACGACCTCAAAATATGTTTCATAGAAGGATGATCCTGCATGGTGAAAACCTTGTTGAAATCAAGATTTTTCTCTTCCAATTATGATTACATTTTTTAAAATTAATACGTTATGAACAAAAATTTTCATATTTTTATTTGATGCGTATAATGTTTTTTTTTCATTCCCAGTGTAATTTTATATGATTGATTGATTGATTGTATACTTTTTAACGTCCCTCTCCAGAATATTTTACTGATATGGAGACGTCACCATTGCCGGTGAAGAGAATTTAGGCCTATGCTCGGCACTTACGGCCTTTGAGCAGGGAGGGATCTTTATCGTGCCACACATGCTGTGACACGGGGCCTCGGTTTATACGTTCTCATCCGAAGGACCACCCCATTTAGTCGCCTTTTACGACAAGCAAGGGGGTACTGAGGACCTATTCTAACCCGGATCCCCACAGGATTGTAATTTTATAACAATTTTATAACAATGACCCAAAAAGTCGTGTAATTCATTCAACACTGACTTGAACCTTCTTTCAATAAAAATTACAATGGGCATGCGAAATCTGTAAAATAAAGCTGTGTCATACATAAAGAGGAAAAACATTCAGCAAAACTCAGGGGCACCCGTTTTTTGCCCTAAAAAAACCATGGGGATGTTGAAGTTCATGATCAACGTGGATCAATGAACAGTCGGCATTTTTGAAAGCACAGTTCTGCAATCTGAAACACAAGGACTAATATGAAAAACATGTTATAAGTTACACAGTCAGTTAGTGTCGTACTTCAGGGCGTCATTTGATAAGCTTTTATTCAATCAGTAATCTACAAATTTGTCTGAAGCGGGATAAATAGGATTTATGACTACATCATCATAATTTTGCTTTCACAAGAAATACGATTTTAAAAATGACTTAAAACTTACCGGCATTTCGAGTATGCGCATGTACATGCATTGTAATGCTACAGTACTGATACATGTATAACAGTTTGGATGAGCAAGACTAAGGATCATACAGTTCGTGCATAAATTGATCAGTTAAAAAATCCATGCCCCAGTTTGTGAGACTGAACATAAACACTTTTAAAAAATTATATTTTTACAGTTAAACATTTTTTTAAGCAGACTATATATAATCTTTGTTAAAATTAACTGACACACATTTAGAAAATTTGATCTGTAAATCTATACGTACAAACAGGAAAGTAGGATCACACGGAAAGAATTAATCTCTTACATTTTAAAATTATTACGATAATAAAGGTAGTACTGTGTTATGTGAATATGGACCGAAGTTGGTAAAAAAAAAAGGAAGAGAAAGAAACAAAGAGAAAGAGAGTCATCGAGGCAGGGAAAGCCAATGAGAGAAAAATGAAAGCGATTGAGAGAGGGGAAAGTGATCAAGCAATAGGATCATTTCATTATTTCCCTTAAATAAATGAAATAGTTCATTTGCAAGTTAGTTTCACTGTCACACATCGCGATCAATCGAATCAAGCTTATAATTTGTAATTTGTACTTATGCGCGTGCTACACACTATATACAGTGAAAACTGTCTAATCCGACACCTGAATAATCCGACACACTGTGTATTCCGACGTTAAATTTATTTCCCATTTTAGTATTTTCCTTGTTTTTAACACTGTGCAATCCGACATCCTGTCTATTCCGACACAAATTTCGTCTCCCAGTGCATGTCGGATTAGACAGGTTTCACTGTACTAGTATCGATAGCATAATCTGATCATTTCTTAAATATTTTGATTGGGAAAGAAATCATAAATATTCTTGTATTAGAAAATAATTCAACTGACAGCATTTATATTTACATAATATATTACCCGAGTACAAAACCTCTCTCTCTCTCTCTCTCTCTCTCTCTCTCTGATCCCTGATCCCACCTCTGATGTTTTCGAGGTCCGTGTTTGCTCTGCTCTTATTTTGTACATTGTTTAATAGACTTTGAGATTGAATACTGTTTGTTATCTCCATATCCTTCTCTCTCTCTCTCCCTCTCTCTGGACAATGTTTTTTTTCTCACTCTCTCTTTAGATTGAAGTGTCGATGGTTGACAATAAATTACACAGATAAAACAGGCTAAAATCTTGAAAACATGCAACAAAATGTTAATAGCCATTCTCTGTAACCACTTAAACTTCGTTGCCACGCATGGTCCCCAATTTTGATGAAACTTCACCCATGCTTAGTACTTGACACCAGAAACAAATATCAAACAAAATTTCGTTGCTATATGTCTCGGTTGCTATGGCAACAGCCGGGAAAGTTTGAAAAAATGAGATTTTCAGCCACTTTAAATGTTGACTGTGGCTTACTAAAAACTAGAAAAAGCAAACAAATCATTCCCACAAAAACAATACACCTCGATGTCACTTATACTGTAAAGAAACTGTTTAGAATATATCTCTAAGTAAGTGGTAACCAAGGGTACATTTGGAATACATTTAAAATGCTGAAATATGCTGAAAAACACTCCGTATTCACTAATGGTCTAGGTGTTACATTTTCAAACTCAATCAACTTCTTAAGAAAAACAATGAAAATGTTTGACCTTAAGTATATAAGTATAAGCAATATTATTCTATAAATAACTTTAATGGTTGCCATGGTAACACAGTGTAACCATGCAAAACCAGTAACTAAGTTTGGGTTAATGCTACTGTCTTGAGGAAAAACATGAAAATTCAAGATTGGCAAATATGCATCCTTAGGACCTAACAACACCAAAACCATAAGAAAAATTGTGTATAATTGCTACTTTGCAGTGTTACCATAGAAACAAAGTACCAGTGCTTACAGGTGAATTATTTTTCGCTGCATTAAGATTTAAATTGCCACATTATCAAGAAACAAATTAAAGGACTCAGCTTGAATCGTACTTATCTGTTAGAACTGAAGTTGAATATCATATATTGATAAAAGTTGATGAAGAAAACAACACTGTTGCTATGGTAACCAAGAAGGGAAAATGTTCGATTTTGTGAACTTTATATCAATATTAAACCCTGTGTGCCAACTTCTTGCATCCACTTAGAGATTGGATGATAGTCAAAATTAAAAGTCAGGTTAGTTGTTAATAAATATCAATCATAAAAGTTTTGGGAATCTACATTTAAGGGTACGTATCCAAGGACAAAAAGTATTTTTCAGGTTTTTAAGCATATATTTTCTGCTTATTTCCATAGCAACGCTCTATTTAAAGAATCTAATCTGATTTTTTTCAAATGGGAAAACTAGGAGCACACCAACATCTTCCAAAATTGATCATTAGTTATGAGAAAATGTGCTTTTTTAAAAGATAGGATCAGATTTAAACATACAGAGTGTTACTTTGAAGTCTCTCTGTGGTATAAAAAACCTTGGCAACCATTGCCAACCAAAATGAAATATCATATTTTGTTCTTGGTATATGTTTCAAGGCTCTTTTTCTATCATTTGTTTACATTTCATCCTATAATTGCTTTTTTATTTTTACATGTATAACTTTATAAATTCAATGAATACCCTAAAATCTTGAAAATAAGCCGCGGCTTATTTTAAGTTTTGGTAAGAAAGTGGGGGCTTATTTTCAAGACCGGATTATTTTCAAATTGCGGCTTATTATCAATGCAAAAACCTGGTAAGAGAAGACATTGTATTCATTGGCGTTTCCCGATGTACGTTCTTTAGGATCGTCTACTTTATATTTTGAGAATGCCGATCCCGAAAAGTTAATTTCATTGTATAAAGCATATGAATTTACATGAAACATAAACTTGTTTTTTTTAAAAGTAAAAATAACATATAAGATATCCGCTTGCAATTGAATTACTTGATAAATTAATCAAACAAACACATATTTATACAACTCAGTTGCGGTACATTGAAATGTAATTACTACCAAGCCCTGTGATCAGCAGGTTTTGATCTTGCCTTGGGCAGTATTACCTGGCAGTTAAATACTTTACAAACAAAAACTTACTTTATCTATTTAATTATTACCACCTTTTCACACATCGTTAGCTTTTACAAGTCTAGATGAGATAATTATTGTTCTGACAATTTCATGGAAAAAAATTCACCATTTTAGCTGGTTCCGCAATTAAGTTCGTTTTAGCAAGCGTAACATGCATATGATTAATGGTTAAAAAATTAACTTTATTAACAACAATTTATTTAGTAATTTTACAAATTTTTAAGACGCGGAAATCGTCAAACGTTTAACATCTGTCTTAAATGGAATTGTCATGACCGGCTTATTTTCAAAACTGGCTTATTTTCGAGTAATTTTTAATGCAAGAAATAGGTGGCTTATTTTCAAAACCGGCTTATTATTAAATCCGTCTTATTTTCAAGATTTTAGGGTATTTTTTTTATTTTTGAATACTTTGTTACCATAGTAACGTATGTAATAGTTGATTTACCAAACATGTTTGTCATGCATTTGAGACATCTGACCTTCAAGGTTTGGAAACAGTCATTGCCAATTGTTTGCTTTGCCGCAAATGTTAATTATGGGGCTCTAAACATGTTAAAAAATGCCATTTTTTGAACTTTAAGACATGTTGCTATGGTAACTATAAAACTTAGCAACCAATTTTTGCCTGATTTCAGTTTAGGGTATCAAAGACTTTTATCATATAGAGTTTGGAGAAATTCTGAGACTATGCGTGCCACAGCTCCTATATAAAAGTTCAAGTCATTACAGAGAATGGCTCTTAAAAGACAAATACTATTATGTTTGAACATCACTTCTTTATGCGAGATTTTAGTCAAGATAATGACATTTCTTCAGAATTAAGCTGCAAAAGACATGATTTTTGTATGAATTAAAGTACTGAATGTGCTGACTGAGTCTTCCTGACATCATAAAGAAAGGATAAAAAAAAGCAGTGCTAAGTGAAATTCATTTTTAGCTCTACTGGTCAGAGACCAGAAAAGTTTATGCGATAGTAATGCGTCCGGTGTCCGTCCGTCTGTCTGTCTGTCTAGCTGTCTGTCTGTCCGCTGTCTGTAAACAAATTTTCAAAACGCTATTCTTCCTACAATTTTAGTTTGATTTCAATATTACTTGGCACATAAGTAGACTACACTAAGATACATAGAATAGTGCATCGGTTTTTAATTTCGATGAACGGTGTTGCCATGGTTACTAAAAATAGAATTCTCTGTGAAATTCCTTAAAAAGGCTACTCCTTCTACAGTTTTGGTCTGATTTCAATATAACTTGACACACAAATAGACTACACTAAGATACATAGAATAGTGCATCGGTTTTTGATTTTGGTGAACGGTGTTGCCATGGTTACTAAAAATAAATTTTTTTGTGAAATTCCTTTAAAACGCTACTCCTTCTACAGTTTTGGTCTGATTTCAATGTAACTTGGCAAACAAGTAGACTACACTAAGAATAGAATAGTGCATCGGTTTTTGATTTCGATGAACGGTGTTGCCATGGTAACTAAAAATAATTTTTTTTTTGTTTTAAATTCCTTTAAAATGCTTCTCCTTCTACAGTTTTGGTCTGATTAGTATAACTTCATTACTTGACACATAATTAGACTACACTAAGATACATAGAATAGTGCATCGGTTTTTGATTTCGATGAACGGTGTTACCATGGTTACTAAAAATAGAATTTTCTGTGAAATTTTATTAAAACGCTACTCTTCTACAGTTTTAGTTTGATTTCAAAATAACTTGGCACTCAAGTAGACTACACAAAGATACATAATAGTGCGATGGTTTTTGATAAGTACAAACCAATAGAGCTACAGTCTCGACAGAGACTTCTGGTTTCAGTCGAGTAATTTTGATCGACTCTGCTGCTTCTAACTTGTGTAAAAAAAATCCAAAATGTAATTTCGGCTCATTCATATTGCTCAGATGAACTCATTTCCGTGTTCAACCCAAAGTGCTCAGGACATTGTTTCGTATAGACTTCAAAAAGCAAGATGTTGAAAAAAAACCCATAAAACTGTAAATATACTGACACGCAAAAGAAACACAACACCCTACTTTAGGAGGAAATAATTATGTAAAGTAAAAAATTTTGTATTTTAAAATTATAGATATATTCAATTTGGTTAATATCGGTAATTTAACGGTTAAACGATTTTCGTACCATAACCGGAAGTTAAGTTGGAGTCTGCTTAACAGAAATAAAAAATTGCATGTTTAACAAAACATTTGGCAATATCATGGAGTTTTAAGGGTTTATACCGTTCATCTTAAGTAATGCAGCAATATTTCAATAATTCAAATCTCCTTTTGTTTCCTGTAACGATGCTAAGGCTTCTCGAAAATGGCTTAAGTACGCATTTCCATTGCTCTAACTGGAATATCCCAAAGTAAAGGTGATGGAGAGTTAAATGATGCAAAAATACACTGCATTATGTTTCAACGGCGTCTTATGTATCATATGCATAAATGATGGTCCTCGGACCGGAAGTCCAAGGGTAACTACAATTTGCTAAGTTAGAGAAAATTCGACCTAATCATTTGAAAAACAGGCATTTAAAAATGACAAAGAATAATTCCTTCGCTCAAATCTCGATATTGATTAAATTATTGTGTCGTAGATATTAAGCTGCAACTGTTGTTTAGGGCAGTCTTGCACGATGTAATTTAGTGGCTGGGAGGGGGTTGTTTTAACAGTCATATGTTACTTGGTAAAGTTAAAAAACAAACATTTAACATATTTATCAAATCTCTCATGTTCTGAAAAGTGTTTTTAGCCTTACTGTATCCTTTTTTGGAAATCATTAGATAAAAAATTCAAACATTTGTTGATTACTGCTTGTTGCGTTTCTTTTGGGTGTCAGTATATGTAGTTCCAGGTGGATTCAAGCTATGTCTCCATAAAAGTAATGGGGGGGGGGTGTCTAGCCATGCAATCATAAACCAGGTTGTCAAAATGAAGGTTTTTAGCTCACCTGAGCCGAAGGCTGATGGCCTGGCATGTCTTGAAAATCTTCCTCTCAATAACCACTATACCAGGAGTCCAGGACATATAAAACTTACAGGGAATCATCCTCAGGTATTGTAGATTCATATTTATTCAAATCATGACCCCCAGGGGTAGGGCGAGCCACAATGGCTGATAAAAGTTTCATATAGAAACACATACGGAAATTCTTTAAAAAATCTTCCTCTCAAGAACCACTGTGCCAGGAAAGATGAAACTTATAGGGAAGTATCCTCAGGTAGTGTAGATTCAGATTTATTCAGATCATGACCCCTGGGGATAGGGCGAGCCACAATGACCAATCAAAGTTTTACATAGAAATATAAAGAGAACTTTAAAAATCTTCTTCTCAAGAATAGCAAAGGCATGAATGATTATACTTATATGGAACCTTGACCTCAGGTACTGGACATTCAATTTTGTTCAAATCATGACCACTGGGGTAGGGCGGTGTCACAACATGGAATCCCAAGTTTTACATAGAAACGTGTAGAAAAAATCTTTAAAAATCTTCTTTTCAAGAGTAGCAAAGCCATGACTAGTCCTATTCAAATGGAAGCATTCTCAGGTAGTGTAGATTCAATTTTGTTCAAGTCATGACCCCTGGGGGTAGGGCGGGGCCACAGTGTAAGTTCAAATGTAAAGGGCAATAAAGCCACAGGTAGTCAAAGAAATATGCAAGCATCCTTAGCTAGCGTAGATTCAAGTTTGTTCAAATCATACCCTCTTTTCTGATAACATTTTGTCCGGCGTCTATCTGTCTGTCCATCTGTCTGTAAACGTTTCACATTTTCGACTTCTTCTCAAGAACCGCTGGGTCAATTTCAACCAATCTTGCCACAAAGTATCCTTGGGTGAAGGGGATTCAAGTCTGTTCAAATGAAGGGCCACGCCCTCATTTAAGGGTAAATAATTGGGAATTAATGAAAATTTGGTGGCATATTTTAAAAATCTTCTTCTCAAGAACCATTGTGCCAGAAAAGATGAAATTTATGGGGAAATATCCTCAGGTACTGTAGATTCAAGTTTGTTCAAATCATGACCCCCGGGGGAAGGGCGGGGCCAAAATGGCCAACCTAAGTTTTACATAGACACATATAGGAAAATTCTTTTAAAATCTTCTTCTCAAGAACAGCAAAGCCATAATTCATCATTTTTATATGGAAGCATGTTCAGGTAGTGTAGATTCAAGTTTGTTCAAATCATGGCCCCCAGGGGTAGGGTGGGGCCAAAATGACCGACCAAAGTTTTATATAGGAAAATTCTTTAAAAATAATTTTCTAAAAAATAGCAAATCCATGTTTTGTCATGTGACTACTTTTGGATTTAAACTTTACAATAAAAAGCCATTTTCTTTTTTTTTCCTATCCTTAGTGCTCAGATGAGCGATGTGGCCCATGGGCCTCTTGTTTTAGGATTGGTTGGGACCACTATTAGGTTTAAACTTTTCAATAATAAACTGATTTCTGCTTTTTTTCCTAGCCACATTGTTTAGTTTAGCGATGTGGCCCATAGGCCTCTTGTTAATGCATTTATTAGGTCACCTGAGTAAACTCAGGTGACCTATTGCTATCCTTTTTGTCCGTCGTCGTCTATCGTCCGTCGTGCGTTAACATTTGAACATTTTCAGCTTCTACTCTGCTAGTAGTAGTAACTAAGTGCATAGTTATGATGAGCAAGAGTGCCTCTACCAAAATTGTGAATTGTATGGCCCCATGGTCAGGAGTTCTGGTGTTAGGGCGGGGCTCTATTGATTATATAGTGAAAATACTAGAATTATTTGAAAATCTTCTTCTCTGTCTCTGGGTATGAAGCAGATGAACTACCTATTATATTTATGATGAACAACGGCCCTAAACTTGCAGAATTGTGAATTTCAAGGCTTTCAAGATCAGGGGTACCATAGAGGATGAGGGCTGTGCTTACATGTATATACTGAAAATGAATGAATTGTTTGAAATCTACTCCTTGATATTACATGTAATAAAATTTTTTGAAAGGCAAGGATGCCTTTTAAAAAATTTTGCAGTGTGTGGATCTATAGGCCTAAGGGTTAGGGATTCGTGTGTGGTAAGGGCACTAGTACTGACTATTGCTAAATATATTACTGATTAGTTGAAATGCATTTTTTGTTCCCCTACCCTGCCAATGGGTATTAAGTTACCAAGCTAAGCAAGTGTATTGTTGTGATGATCAATGTTGCCTCTTTCAAATATGTGAATGCTATAGCATCTGGCTTAAAACATGAATCAAATTCAATAACTGGAAAGTTGTTGCTAATGCTCACTTGACCTGTAAGGCCCATGGGCCTCTTGTTATGGATTAAAAATCATTCAAATTGATTTTTTAAAAGTTTTTAAAAGTGTTCTGTATTAGAGCACATTCTAAACACATATCATACAAAAGTTCTTTAAAAACTTTCCATTCACAGAAGCTATTTACTGCTTTACATCCAAAGTGACAAAAAATACTATAATGGATACCAAATCTGTAGTTTTATCTCTAATCAACAAGAAAACATTGATGTAACCATCAATTGTCGCCCGGGAAATATATAAAATAAACAATGAAAATGAGTCTTGATCATCAAACCGCTTCGATATGCGTGAAAAGGAATGCGTCTAATTGACGGAGACGATAGTCGCGAATATTTTGAAGATTTTAGTCGGATAAAAATAAAAAACGATACCATTTTAAACTTGATCAATTCCTCAAGTAAATGTTGGCTGCATAAAATATAAATTGAATTTAGACACATGCATCACCTATATTTAAAAATGTATTATTTTTCAATATTAGAATATAAAACACGAACTGTGCTGAGTACGTTTTTATCCGAGAGGTTAAATTCGATGTTCTAAAAAAAGGGACCTGTTGTTTTTTCGATAGTAAATGATAAGCAACTAGTTTATATATTAAATATGAAAAACGTATATATTTTTACAGGCTCACTTTATGAAAGTAAATATATTAAGTATCTCGTAATTTATAAACGCAAAGAACATTCTGATTAACAATCTTTTCAATGTTTAGAAAACCTTAAATTCTAAACTTAAACTTATATGTATAGAGCAGCTTCAATTAGATTTTGTACCAATTTTACTACTGAGAAACCTGTAACTCCAGATCTTTCAAAGATTACCCATAATATAGCATTATATTATTATGATTTTAGCGCACAATTATGTTTTTAAAATATTTTCATGTTTGCTTTGTTTTTATCTTCAGGAAATAAAAAAGTATCTCAGGGAGTTCTGGAATGCTGTACCAGATGAGGATAGAAGTTGGTTAAGTGAGTCTCTGAATGATCGGGAATATGCAGTCGGTTTAAAGAAACTTACTGATAATACCAAGGAATACCTGGAGTCAATGAAAAAGTCCATAGTGGAACTATTTACAGATGAGAACAATACAAAAGTTGAATTGCCTTCTTCGTGGGCTTTAATGGAGCAGTTATTGTATGAAGGAGCCTGGAAGGTTTTGAACCTAAGTGAAATCTGGAAACTCAATGCATCTCTTCCCCATGAATACCAAATCAAAAGTGATAAAGAAATGTCAAAATTTTTAAAATGTTTTCATGACAGTGGCCTTCTTCTGAATTTTGAAGAAGTGGAATTGAGGGAACATGTTATACTAGATATTCAGTGGTTTGCTAATGCTTTCAGTAAGATAATTGCTGATGAAAACCACATCAATAAAGATTGTCAAAAGAAATTAGTCAAAGAGTGGAAATCCTTCAACAAAACAGGGGAACTTATAGAAACAGTAATAGATGCTTTGTGGAAAGATGAACCCTCTTACTTGAAACATAAAAATGAAATTATGCCATACATGGAGAAACTTCAAATGCTGGTAACATTGAATGCACATGAGGCTGTATCAGAAGGTGGCATGTCATGGTATGTCCCGTGTATGAACAAAAAGCAGTTTAAAGCTGACTTCAATGAAGATAAGTGGGAATGCTCCTCCATTTTGTGCTTCAGATTCACTTCCTTTGCCATGTTTGTGTTCTACAGACTGGTAGCATACTGCATAAGTTCTCTAAGATGGAGTGTTGCTAAAGATGAAGACAATGAAGGAAGTCTATGTCTTTATCAAACAGCGGCAGTTTTTGATTACAAAGAACACACGGTTGTTGTTGGCATATGTAATGACGATATTCAGTTGCAAGTGCTGAGAATCAAACCATTGACTGTAGAGAACGATGTATCAAATGGAATTGGAGACTCCATTAATAAAGCAATAGAAAAATTAACAGAAACATTCATTGGCACAAAGATATTCCTCAGAGGATTCAAATGTCAAAATATTATTTGTGATGAGAGGGATCTATCTTTCACCCTTGCAAGTGAGCTGTCCAAAATCAAGACGAAAGAAATTCAGTGCAAGTGTCAACTTCAGGAGAAACATGTGATTAATATACAGATGACTTTGGGATGCTGGGAAAAGGTATCAATTTGAATTTAAACTTACTTTGTGGGTAGAAATTTGTTTATGTTATAATTAATAATAATAAAAAGAACAATTAAACATTATTAGATTTTACGACAAAGTTATAAATTAAATTTCATGCATAGATTTCATATATAATATACGCGTATGTAATAATATTATAAGCTTTTTCATTTAAACTTTGCGAATTTTTGATTGATTAAAGAAGAACTATTTTTACACTCTTAGAAATTCCGTGTAAATTTTCACTGTTACTACGAAAGTTCATTTAAGAATAAATAGATACAATTCATGATTAATGCAAAGGACAGTTTATGTGAACTGAAGATTGATGATATTTAAACTAATGCTATTGTGATAACATTTGTAAATTAAGTCCTATATTTCTGAGCTTACACTCATTTGCTATTATTAATGCTAATAATCTATATTTCAAAATCATTCTCAGGGAGGTACTGTCAAATTACATATTTTCAAAGGATAATTTTTTGGTGGTTTGAGTTAAAGTTTTAAACCCGCCAAATTTTTTAAAATTTTTATAACTTTTAAATGAAATAAGATTACTAATTAATTTTTGTGTCAAATGCTATAACAATATATACTTCGTAATATTAAAGAGAAAAAATTAACTTCAAATCTGTGTCCAAGTACCTTTAAAACTCTTCGTTTGTGGGGGATTTGAATTCGTGGGTGAAGGATTTTGAGTACTTCTGGATATGAATTTGTGATTCTCTGCATACCTTGAAAAAACGAAAATTACCCCCCTCCTTCCCCACGCGAAAATTTGTGATATCACAATAACCTGAAAGAACTTGCTGCACTGTAAATTAATATGAATTCAACTTATTTCATTAAATTTTCAATGTAAATGTGGTTCAAATAACACATGTAAGTTCATTTACTCCCTAGAATGGTCCTGCCCATATACCAATTAACTGACCAATTCCTCATGACTCATTTCGAACATTAATATATTGATTGATTGTTTGTTTGTTGTTGATTAACGTCTTTCTCGAGAATTTGGAGACGCTACCACTCATATGGAGACTCCACCACTTGCCGTTCGAGGGCTACAAATTCTGACCTATACTCGGCTCTTACGGCCAATGAGCTGTGAGGGATCTTTTTGTGCCAGCACTTACTGTGACACGGGTCCTCGGTTTATACGGTCTCATCCGAAGGAGCAGTCTCCACGTCTCACAGTGGGAGTCTACTCATGACATCAGGAATACCACCTTACTTTGCGACTCTAGTGCAGACGCTCTATCCACTGCCCAATGCTTGCAACGAGCTTAATATAATGTAGACACATACTGCTTTCATCTCCTTCAAAAATTCTCTAAGAGTGCAGGCATTAAATTAAATACAGGCTTTGTAAATCTGCAATGTCCTTAAATTTTGACAAAAATGAGTAAAATTTTTAGCATCTTCAAATTATAATATGAACTGGCTCCTTTACATGAGTTTAGATGTGATGATGTGACTTACAATCAGGGGCTTCTAGCTAACATTGATCTATTTTGAATTCACATTGACTAAAATTGTCATTTCCAGGATCTTTTAAAAGAAACAGAAGTACACAGAAGTTTATCACTGACATCTATGGACAGACTTGATGCTAGAGGTAAGGCAACTACAAATAGAGATATGGCGACAGAGTTAAACTCTCCTTAACCTCTTAACATGCATAACAAAAAAGATATGACTGCCGTCACGAGAAAAGGGCCCTTAAGGTCAAATTTTCACAAATTGACTTTTTGGAAAATTTTAATAGCCGGACTCTTTCTGAATGCAAATATACATAAATTTTGAAAATATCTCACTTTTTTCCTATTTTATGAGCATTTTAGTGAGGCGCTCCAAAATAACTTTGACGTTACTCAATGAAAACGTAATGACGTCGCCTGCGTCTAATTCAATTTTCAAAAAATCTTGAAATGTTTTTTAAATAACATCAATCGTTTTGAGAATGAACGGCTTAAGAAAGTGTCTTATTTTTTTCTTCCAAGCGACTAGTATCTAACTATTCCTAAGGGATATCGTATGTTATAACTATTTCCATGCTAAGAAGATGGGCGCATTTGGTGGGTGATCTGCAGGAATTATTTGTACGAAACATTTATGGTTTAAATGTTCAAGATTTGGTTGGCTGAACATACCTGGTCAGATTTTACAAACACGTCCATTGGTTATTTTTTTCATTTAGTTTGAAAGACATTGTGAAATTGTAACATTTATGTCCATTTTTTTTCTAGGGGGTACTATAACATAGTAATGTGTCACAAAAAATTAAACCTAAAATATCTAATGCGTAGATGCATGATACGTGTACATGTACATTATTAAAAAAGAAGATTAGAATTGATTTCGCTTGAGAACCAAACTGAACCAAAATTTATCTAATTCAAAATTTTAATACATCAGTACATAAAACGAAACTGACAAAATAAATAGTTGTTTGCCTAAATAAAAAAAAATTACGCCCCATGCCAGGCTCGAACCAAAAACTTTTCGCTTCGTGTGCACTGAACAAGTAGCCTTCCGAACTGAACTATCACCGCTACACATGAAGAATTGTTTTTTAAAAGGACAAAGACGCACCACATTGGAACATTTGGATTTTGGGGTGAAAAGTTGATTTTTCGTGGTCTCTGGGTCTTCTCTCCATTTTTAAAAAAAGAGTATTCGTTTCTTTGAATGAAAATACACACAAATAACGTTTCAAAATCATGGAGAGAAGACCCAGACATAGAAAATTTTTAGAAAAATGTGTTTAAAAAAGTACCATTTTGTACCAAATGTCTGATATGGCCAATTTTCAAGTTATTTTTTAGCAAATCAAAGCTCAATTTCGGGAAAATATTTTCCGTTCCTGTTGCACAGGAACCCGATAAATTAAAAAAATGTTGAAAATTCATGTGACATGTCAATAAAATTTTCACTTTTCATTTACGCCCAGGTTCCTGCCGAATGCCAATCAAAAGCGCCGTCGTTCTTTTAGAGCAGATCTGTTAAATTCGTTAAAAACGGGGGGTCTAGCCAGAATCTAGGAACGCTTTATAACATAATCAGTAGGAAAATAATATTTGTTTATATCCATACAAATTATTCTTTTTAAATAAAATAATCTAATTCAATTTATAAAATATATAAAGCACCTGTAACACTTAAAGATTCAAAGAAATATATATAGAGAGAGAATCCGATGCAGAAGGACGCCGCGCGCAAAAAGGGGCACCCCTCGCAAAAAGGACATCGATCCCGATATTTAAAAAAAAATCTAATTAGACAGCATTCACTTCCCATCACACATGCCCGTAACTTTATTCCCTATAACTGTTATGATAAAAAAAACACCTTGTATTTTCTGTATCACCGAAGAATTCAGCTGAGAAATTCAAGATATGTAAACTTGTTTTTAAAAACTTTATTCCTTTTATTAACATTCATGAAAAAAATATACGTTCCCTTCTCCCATGCAAGGAAGTAAGGAGTCAATCCTTAAGTCGCGGGTTCGAATGCCACTGTGGGACGTGGAGATCGGTCCTTCGGATGAGACCGTATAAACCGAGTTTCCGTGTCACAGTAGGCGCTGGCACGAAAAAGATCCTTCCCTGCTCAATGGCCCTGAGTGCCGAGTATAGGACAAAATTTGCAGCTCTCCACCGACAAGTGGTGGCGTCTCCATATGAGTGAAAAATTCTCGAGAGGGACGTTAAACAATATACAATCAAAAAAATCTTCCATGCAAGCAAATTAATTTTTTTTTTTTTCATTTTTTTTTTTGGAATAGTTTATTTAAAATGTTTAAAGCTCTAAGTTTCCATTGTTATACAATTCATTTTCAACGCCTGCCTTAGTTATGGAGTAGAAACGTAGTAAGTAGTCTAATAAAGGACAAATAAATCTGAATGGTTTATTTACCGTAACATAAATTGAAACTTTCTATGAATTTTTACCTCAATTTGAAACCGTCTTGTAACTTTTTATTGTTTAAAAAGTAAATCACAATTAATTAATTCGGTTAGAAATATTTCTGCACATTAACCTTTTTTTTTCTTAATTTTATGGCACTTGTACCTGTTTCACTTAAACACAACATTTGTATATTCTTACAAGGACCGCTACTATGATCTCAAAAAAATGATTTATGTATAATATTGTATAATTTAATCAAAGAGATTGGAATTGTGCTGTTCTAAATTTTAACGAAATCTATTTGAAACTGAATGAATACTTAATATATATTTTTACTCAACAACAGCAGGCCCTTAGGAAGCCATTTCATTGGGGGGGGGGGGGGGGTAGCAATATTTTTTTCAGTTTTGGGCACTTTCAACCACCAAATTTTCCTTGACAATCAAAACAATTTTTTAGCGGCCACGGACGGTTATCTATTCATTTTCCTCCATGACAATGGCTAATTAACATGATACCTTATAAGTTTTTTAACATTTCAATGCGATTGTTTTATCCAATAATGAACTAAATTACGTCCAGCATTCGTTAATGATTTTATGTATGAAGCGATGCTGTTAATTAAGTAATAGTATACATGTACTCTCTTTCGCTGAAAATATTTAGGCAAGCAATTTTCCCTAGTTATTACTTCAGAACATATCAAAATAAAAAAAAACAATTTGACTTGTACCTTCGCCTGTTCCCACAAAACTCATTTGAAAAAGAGGAGGGGGGGGGGTCAGTTAAGGAAAACAATAAATCTACCTTAAAAAAAACCTACTCAACCAGAAACAGGATGTGTGTGTGTCGAAACTCGAATCCAGTTTCGACATTGGGGAGGGGGGGGGGGTGTAGGTTCAATCTTCTTTCACTATCAAATTTTCTTAATCAAGCTTAAACAGTGCCTTATTCTTATGCCCTATAGTGCACGAATTTGACTATGATACAACAAAAAGTGTGTATGTTTTGTGTGTGTGTGAAGGCTGGGGGGGGGGGGGGGCTTTCAATGCACACTTGCGTGTGACTGTAATGGCCAATATTTTATTTAAAAGAAGAAAAATTTGTGTTTGTTTATTAATTACTCTTCGTAGAGTCATGTTATAGAATTATGATATAAAGTCTTATCTCGGAACTTTAAGACTGACATTAATGTCGAGATATGCAGGGTATTTTGATACATGTATCAGAAAGGACAAGATAGGGTAAGACCAGTATTTGGCCCCCGATTTTGGGTGTCTTTCAGAATGATCCAACAGTTTATCCATGAAAACCTGTTTTCACCTCTGCCACAAAATGAGTGTTGGTTTTAAGATTAAGAATATACAGAGGTCACAGTGAGGTCAGAAAATAGATCAATTTTCGAAATTTCTCCTTTTTATGCAAATTTTCACTAAATTTACAGCACATTTTCTTTCGGAAAACATAGAGCACACTCTTGTACTCAAAATATGACGAAAATCCACCAGAATTGAGAAAATTCGGGAAAATGTCCTATTTCTGAACCCTCTATTGGCTTCCATGTAGGCTTTGAATCAAAATATGTGCTTGTCTTAAAGTAAGCATCATTTTAACTTTCTAACTACAAACTATCACAATTTTATCAGTGTTCTGATTTTTATATAAAAAATTCGGCTGTTACCCTATCTTGTCCTTTCAACGCAAAATGTGACTTATTTATTTCATATCAGGAATAGTCAGTGATATATATTTCACGCTCATTAAAGTTTTTAAAGAATTTAAAAATTTTCATTAATTTTGGAAATTACACCCTTAACAATTTGTCACAAACTTTTTGCTTTTTCATTGATGTAATTGATGTTATCCAGAAATGCTTACGTCATTTTGCTTAGCAATAGTTTTCCCCCTTTTGGTTTATAAATATACTCATTCATAATATCACTGTCGATGTAATATTCTTAATTTCTTCAACATTGGGCATAATGCTTTTGGGAAAAGTCTATAATAGCTGTATTTAATTTCTTAAAATATTGCAAAATAGGTTCAAGCGGGATTTCATTCATTCATTTCACCGGAACAATTTCAGAAATTTGAAACAAAAGTAAGTTCTACCATACAATTCCATTTAATCATTTTAAATTAGTTTTTGAAATTTATTTATTTTATTAACATTTTCGTGGCATCCCCATCATCCGTATTTTTTCCCTTAGCATATTCTAAAAAATATTTATTGTTTATGTAAAAGGTTTGGATCTCCCATGCTACCAGTATCTTTATTCAATCAAAGAGGGATTATAATTCTTAGCTTTAACTTTGACCGGTCTTTTCATTCGAAGATTTTTTGCTTGTCTTCTCCCCCCCTCCCCTTTTGTCTTTTTACACACATTTAAAAATCAACAGTTCACCGAAAGCTGGTTATCTTGGTATGTCAGTATGATATACTATGGATTAAAATTAAAATGGCTTAAAACGTTTTAAATAATGGTATATATTTTTCAGAAAAAAAGTAGTGCTTATAAGAACGGTAATTACTATATATGCTTAGATCTCTCTCTCTCTCACTGAAATATTTACACGTATATGGAATGTAACGTTTAATATTAAGACTTCTTAACATGAATTCAAACTTCAATTAAGCGTTTGTAAATTGCTCAGAAAACAAATATGCAGCATTTTTAATTTAGTCATGCATAGACATCGTTTTGATCTATATTTCATAGCTAGCAACGTGCATGTCCAATGCCCCGTATATCTACATCAAGTTACTCAAACAAAATTATGAATAAATTTATGTACTGAATTGTAAATATATCACATACCTATAAAGGCTATTAAAAATGTCCGCAACAAGTTTAAATTTTTTGTTACGCTTTGAAATTCAATTTCATTTCTTGTTTACAAAATGCAGTCAACAAAAATTACTTCCGTGTTTACAATACCGTGACTTTGACGTCGTTTTCTGAGCATTGTGACGTCAAAAGATAAGGGCCCTTTTCTCATGACGGCAGTCATATTTTAATGCTCTAAAATTCAATATTTTAGAAAATACGTTTTTTTTTTTGTCCTGTCTGATTTTTTTTTCAGATAGTTAAAATTTTATTTTTTTTCTATAAACTTCTACCTTCATTGTGATGATTGATTGATTGAAAAGAAGATTTTAAAGGCTTTTTATTTGGTAAATGTATACATATACTTATCTGAACTTTAAAACTGTTCAATGATCCTTTTTTTGTTTGTTTGTCAGTTCATCCAATCGTGTCTTGCTCATGGTGTAGTAGTGTAGAAATAATATCATTTCACATTTTTGACTTCTTCTCTACTAATCTCTAGTACCACTGTGCCAATTTCAGCCAATCTTGCCATAAAAATCCTTGAGTAAGGAGATGCAAAATAATTCAAATGAAGAACCTCGCCCTCTTCCAAGGGAAGATAATAACGAAAGAGTGAAATTTTTGGAGAAATCTTTTCAAAATTGTTTTCTCAAGAACCACTTAACTAAAAAATATCAAACTTACAAGATACATTCTTTATTTAGGGGAAAATTCAAATGTGTTCAAATGATGACCATTAGGGGTAATGTCAGGTCACAGTGAGGGATCAGAGTTCTAAATACATGAAGGAATAATTAGGAAAACATATTTAAATCTTTTCAAGAACGTCAAAGCCATGATTAGTCATATTGATATGGAAAAAGTCTAATGCAGTATCAATTTCAGTTTCTTCCAATGATGGCACTTGGACCAAAATGGGAATTAAAGCTTTACACAGGAATACGTGTATATAGGGGAAAATTTAAAAATCTTCGTCTTAAAGTCAGCAAAACTAGGTTAAGTCATATTGATATGGAAGCACCTTCAGGTAGTGCAGATGCAAGTTTGTTCAAATGATGACCTCTGGGGGTAGACATGGGCCACAACGAACTTTTACATAGGAATTGATTGGAAAAACATCTTTAACGAAACATATGGAGATAACAAACAGTATTCAATATCAAGTCTATAAAACAATACAGAATAGGAGCAGAGTATCCCCTGCCGACCAGTCACAGCAGCTGTGTGCTCCTTGTCATGATCAGGAAATAACGGAATGAAAAACATCGGTCAGCATTTGACGACTCAATTAGAAATTGTATTTGCTGACAAGATCATTGTATCTACTTATGAAATAATGACTTTAAACAAGAATGCTGACGTTTTTGTTTCATCAACTTGGTTGGCGATAATGTACCTCGTTTAAGAAATTGTTGATACGTAGAGCAGGTGATGAAGAAAGTATTGGAAGTTGATAAGAGAAAAGTAAAAGTCAACACCTTTATCATAGATCTTAATTGGTTGTTAGATTACCATTAATGTCTTTTTCAGGTAAAATATCCAAATATGAAACAGTTGTGCCAGAATCTGTGGTATCTTTTACCTCAAGCTCACTTGGATAAATTGTATAGACACAAGAACGAAAATAATTGTTAATTGACAATACATTGTCGAAATATCTAAATGTCGAGTTGACGGGTGCAGCAAATATTTAGCTCACCTGAGCTATTCTGATCATAATTTGTCTGTTGTCCCTCTGTCTGTCCATCTGTAATTTTTCACATTTTGATGTCTTCTCCATAACCACTTGGCCAATTTCAATTTCAACCAAACATGCCACAAATCATCCTTGGATGAATGGGATTTAAGTTTGTTAAAATTAAGGGTCTCGTCCTTATTCAAGGAGAGATGATTAGGAAATGGTGAAAATTTGGAAGCATGTTTCAAAAACGTTCTTCTCAAGAACCACTTGGTAGGTTAAAATGAAACTTATGCGGAAGTATCCTGAGGAAGTGTTGACTCAAGTTTGTTCAAATCATGATCCCTGGGGGTAGGATTGGAGCACAATGGCCGACCGACTCTTTAGATATGAATACATCGAAAATTATTATTTTTCAAAATCTTCTTCTCAAGAACAACAAAGCCATGATTGGTCATATTTATAAAGAAGTATACCCAAGTAGTATTGATTCAATTTTGTTCAAATCATAACCCCTGGAGGTGGGGTTAGGCTCCAGTGGATGACCAAGTTTTACATAGAATACACAGGAAAAATCTTTAAAAATCTTCTTCTCAAGAACAAGATGGCCTTGATTGGTCATTTTTATAAGGAAGCGTCCTTATGTAGTCTTGATTCATTTTTTTTTCAAATCATGACCCCCGATGATAGGGTGGTGGCAAAAATAAACGTTCATACTTATGGGGAAAAGCCACAGTAAGTCAAAGAAATAAGTTAGGAAAAATCATCCCCCAGTAATTTTTAGGTGTAGGATGGGACCACATGCTTTGAAGCTTTTCGAAACTGGATTGATTTTTGCTTTATTCCTATCCACAGTGCTGAGGGAGCGATGTGGACCATGGGCCTCTTTCTTCTTTTCACGCATAAAATTTTCCACAAATTCTTCTTTATATGAATACAAAAATAGGTCTGCTTTTAACAGGGTACAATTGTTATCCCTGGAA
>NW_026933327.1:0-17500 GCF_032062105.1 Saccostrea cuccullata | reverse complement strand
ATGGCATTTTTAAAAAAATCTTCTTCTCCAGAACCACTGGGCCAGGAAAGATGAAACTCATGTGGAAGCATTCTCAGGTAGTGTAGATTCAAGTTTGTTCAAATCATGACCCCCGGGGCAAGGGTGGGGCCAAAATGGCCGACCCAAGTTTTACATAGAAATATATAGGAAAAATCTTTAAAAATCTTCTTCTCCAGAACCACTGGGCCAGGAAAGATGAAACTCATGTGGAATCATCCTCAGGTAGTGTAGATTCAAGTTTTTTCAAATCATGACCCCCAGGGCAAGGGTGGGGCCAAAATGGCCGACCCAAGTTTTACATAGGAATATAAAGGAAAAATCTTTAAAAATCTTCTCCTCCAGAACCACTGGGCCAGGAAAGATGAAACTCATGTGGAATCATCTTCAGGTAGTGTAGATTCAAGTTTGTTCAAATCATGACCCCCGGGGCTAGGGTGGGGCCAAAATGGCCGACCCAAGTTTTACGTAGGAATATATATATATAGGAAAAATATTTAAAAATCTTCTTCTCCAGAACCACTGGGCCAGGAAAGATGAAACTCATGTGGAATCATCCTCAGGTGAGCAGATTTAAGTTAGTTCAAATCATTACCCCCCGGGCAAGGTTGGGGCCAAAATAGCCGACCCAAGTTTTACATAGAAATATATAGGAAAAATCTTTAAAAATCTTCTTCTCCAGAACCACAGGGCCAGGAAAGATGAAACTCATGTGGAATCATCCTCAGGTAGTGTAGATTCAAGTTTGTTCAAGTCATGACCCCCGGGGCAAGGGTGGGGCCAAAATGGCCGACCCAAGTTTTACGTAGGAATATATATATAGAAAAAATATTTAAAAATCTTCTTCTCAAGAACCACTGGGCCAGGAAAGATGAAACTCATGTGGAATCATCCTCAGGTAGTGTAGATTCAAGTTTGTTCAAATCATGACCCCCAGGGCTAGGATGGGGCCAAAATGGCCGACCCAAGTTTTACATAGGGATATATATAGGGAAACCTTTTAAAATCTTCTTTTCAAGTACTTCAAAGCTATAATTAGTGATAGTTATATGGAATCATCCTCAGGTAGTGTAGATTCTAGTTTGTTCAAATGATGAATGCCAGGAGGGGGGGGGAGTAAATTCAAGCCTGATGTGCTCAGGTGAGCACTGTGGCCCCTGAGCCTCTTGTTTCAAATGATTACTGCTGTACAAAAACACTGTATATTTATACCCCACGCAACTAGTTGCATGAGGTATAATGTTTTTGACCCGTCCGTCAGAGTGTCAGTCAGTCAGTTAGTCCTTTTTTTGTAAGCGTAACTCCTCATAAACCGCTGCATAGAATTTCGTCAAACTTTGCAGATATATAGGACACACTGTTTAGATTTGCATATTACCAGGAAATACTGCTTTCATTATTTTTTCCGGAAATTTCCGCACTTTTTAACTTAGGCATTTGGCCATACCTTGAATATAGAGATGAACAGTTTGTCAGCGCAACTCCTCATAAACCGCTGCACAGAATTTCGTCAAACTTTGCCGATATATAGGACACAATATGTAGATGTGCATATTATCAGAAAATTCCGATACCATTATTTTTTCCGGGATGTTCCGCACTTTTTAACTTAGGAATTTGGCCATACCTTTTATATAGAGATGAATAGTATTTCAGCGCACCTCCTCATTAAAACCGCTGCACAGATTTTCGTCAAACTTTGGAGATATTTAGGACACAGTGTGGAAATGTGCATATTACCAGAAAATTCTGACTCCTTTATTTTTCTGGGAATTTTGACACTTTTAAATTTGAATTTTGGCCATACCTTGAATATAGAGATGAACATTTTGTCAGCTCAATTCCTCATAAACTGCTGCAAAAATTTTCGCCAAACTTTGCAAATATTTAGGACATTTTACCAGGAAATTCAGATTCCATTATTTTTCTGGGAATTTCGGCACTTTACAACTTAAATGTTTGGGGATATCTTGAATATAGTGATGAAAAGTTTGTCAGCGCAACGCCTCATAAGCCGCTGCAAAGAATTTCATCAAACTTTGCATATATTTAGGACGCAATTTGTAGATGTGCATATTACCGGGAAATTCTTTCATTTTTTTCCGGTATTTGCAGCACTTTGAGTTTTGGGGGAGCGTGGGTTATGTGAGCTTGCTCACTTTTTCTTTCATTTTGTACTATTTTGTACTATTTTTATCTCTTTAAGGTATTACCATCCTCCTATGATTTCACAGGTTTTTGCAAAAACTGTACATAGATTAATTTCATTTCATACCAAATAGTACAATATTTTTTGGAAGAATGCTTTTCAATGGGTGTCATGGTAAATATTCTTAAGTAAACGATTTTTTAAAATGTATATTTTATTTATTTAATCAATTATTCAGTTTCTAGAAAATGTTGACAAGGGCAATAACTTCTTCTCAGGTTTTTTCATTCAGGCATTTTCTATATTGTACTCTTAATGTAAATAACTTCCCTGATATTATATTCAGAATTCAAAAATATCTTATAAGTAGCAAGTATTTTGGAACTTTCATTTGAACCAGTTATATTAATTTTATATTGTTTACAAAACATGTACAGCATTTTAATGCTGATGTTTACATGTACTTCTGTTTATTAATGTCTCCAATCTTAAATATTTAACATTGCAACCTTTACATTTTTGCAATAATTGGAATTTAAACCTACATTTGTATATTAAATGAAAATAAATGGAAGTTTTGTACTTTGAACCATTAACATTTTGAGAATTTTGGACTATTTAATTATAAGCGAGTGCAAAAGTAGCTAAAGTTGGTAAAACTAATAAAGGTTGTTTTATGATTCTATTTTGTCTAGAAATGTACATCGATAAAATCGTAGAAAACGCCCAGTCAGATCCACATCGCAGCATTAATTATTCAAGGTTATTGCAAAAACTGCACGTAGGGGAATCCGGGAGAGATATTGAAGAGAAATTAAAACATGGGATCCTGGAATGGCTAAATAAGACTAGTTATCAATACTTGATCTCAGGTCTACTCAGTGCTTTGGAGGAGACAGGATTTTCATGTACCAAAGGTAATACTTCTTATAATGGACACGTATTCTATTGCTGCTGATAAGAATGATGGATGATCCAAATGCCTTATAGGGAATATTAGATTTTTCTGTCCATTATATATTCTAATGCATTTGTTTTGTAAAACACTTTTTCATTGGCTAATGTACTTATGTTTGAAGCAGTAAAACGAGCATTAACGAGCATGAAAGTTTTTTCATTGTGACGTCATAATAGAGCGACGCACAAACACAATGCTCCTTGACGTATTTCATGTAACAAAATTCATCAAAATAAGACGTAAACAACAAACAAAATGCATGGATTGCATTAGAATGGGAATAACTGATCTCCTACTTTGGTATTTGCGACCGTTAATGCTGATTTAACGGTCGCAAACATCCGTTTTACCGACTCCCTTTACGCGTCGCCGGTAAAACTCAGTTTGCTACCGTTAAATCAGCATTAACGGTCGCAAATACCAAATTTAGAAGATAGTTATTCCCTAAGTCATACGAGGGCCGTTCAAAAATTACGCGGACTGTGCTATTATTTACTCTTACAGACGTCATAGAGTTATGAAGTTTCACAGAAATATGTATCGTAAAGATTCCAATAAATTTTGGGCAAAATTTCTGTATTTCAAAAATATTCTACTAAAATTATCGGTATGTTGATATTAAGAGGTACGGCGCACTACAAAAAAATTGAAGCAAAAGCATGAGGATTCAAAAATTTAACTCGTTGATTTTCTAAAATTCGCGATATTTTTTCAACAATTTTCTCAAATGTACCTTTAAATTGTTCTATTATTATGTATATAGATTTCAGACGTAATATTTGAAGTACTAACAGAAATATAGTGATTTTTCTCTAATGCGATTCCCGAGAAAACGACTGTGAAAATGACGTCTCTTGAATTGACGGCGCACCAAATTTTTGCAAAAATATGTGTAATGCTCGAGATATCGGCAACATAGATCCAAAATATGCATAATAAAACATGTAGTAAACTAAGTTACTCGTGACATTCGCCCACAAATAGCAAATTGAAATTTTAGACAGTTAGACCTCTGTAAAAAGACTATATGGAAGGACGGGAAGAAGATTACAGACGAAAAGTTCACTTTATCCGGACTGTAAAGAACGTGATTGAGAGTTACCAAAATCACATTATATATTATAAGTAGTGTTTGGTTTTTAAACAAAAAAAGAAAATTCTTTACTTGTTTGATATATTTTAAGCTTGACAAGAAAGGTCTTTTGATGTTGAGGAGAAAAGGTAACTCAAACTATATAGGTACTCAAAGGAAAATGTTGAGAAAATGAAAGCTCAATCACATAATTTTTATAAGGCTTGTGACTTCGAAGATTTTGCTGCGCCGTGACTAATATAAATGGTATGTCCTGAAAAATCACCCAAAATTAATACCAATTTACAACATTTTGATATGAAATTTTGTAAACCATGTAAGTAAAGATTCTTTTATATTATTTGTGACATTTTGCCCGATTATATCGTCAAATAATTTTTCAGTGCAACAAGTCCGCGTAATTTTTGAACGGCCCTCGTACTTTATCTATCCGTACATTTATGCATGTTTGAGCAATTTAGTGCTTATAATCATTTCTAAATAGATTTATCTCAAAGAGAGAACCGAATTGCTGATCACATGTTTTGTTGAAAAAAAATACATTATTTCCTATGGAGCTTGTAACACAGGCTTTAATTGGTTACAAACTTTGGTGTAAATTTTGTTATTGATTGTTTATTGTTTTAATAACCTTCTGAAGACTTTTTCACTCAAATGAAAATATCACCATTTGTCGGTTGAGGGCTGTAAATATTACATGTAATTTATAATTGCCACTCAGGGCCATTGAGAAGTGTGGGATCTTTTTCATGCCAGCATCTACCAAATTGAATGCACACTATGTACTGAATCTTTCACATAAGTATAATATCTTCTGAACAAGTAGTTTTTTTCATAGAAGATTTTGAAAGAATTTTCTTATGACTATATGTTATCTCCATATATTTCAATAAAAAAAATGACCACCTTCTGTAACACATGAATATACACTTTACAATGAATCTTTCACATAAGTTACAACTTTTCTGACAGTTTTAAAAGATATCTTCAAAGTTTTTATTCCCCTAATTTTTAACTTCTTTCCTTGAAAGAGGGCATGGCTATTAATTTGAACAAACTTTTATACCTTTATCCACGTTTACTTTAATCTGGCAAATTTTGTTGAAATTCACCAGTACTTCTTGATTTTGTTTTTCCTAACTGGTATATACGCTAAAATAAAATTATAAAGCCCCTCCCTATTCTGAAATTTCTGGATCCACCACACAGCGGCAGAAAGATCGTAATAAGTGATACTTATATGGAAGAATCCTCAGGTATCTTCAAATCATGACCCCTGGGCTATGCTAGGGACAAAATGAGTCCTTCAAGTTATTCAAAGGAAAAAAAGGATATATATATATATATAGAGAGAGAGAGAGAGAGAGAGAGAATAACACATACCCTTATTCATATCACATATCCTATATTATAGTTGATACACCAATATCAGCCTGAAATACGAAGGTCCGACGGCTGATATTGGTCGGGGGCTGATTGGGGTGTGATATTGATCCGTATAAGCCCTGCAGGGCTGAAATGACTATTGTGACCACAGGCATATCACATACATGTATGCAAAAATCCTGTATCTATTTTGATTTACGAAGTATGTAATAATTATCAATAAATAGTTCCGTAACAATAACAGTTAGGCCGTGTTTAATCATTTTGGGCTATTAAATAGGTCAATATATTTTAGATAGATATTTATAAGTACATTATTAAATCTTTTACTCAAAATCAGCAAGGCAATGATTAGTGATACCGGTATTGATATGGAAGCATCGCCATACTTAAATACCGATGAACGACAAGCACAGTGAACTTAGGCAGACTATAGTGAAATGAATAATTTACCCTAGTAAACTCTATTTTTATAAAAATACTATTGTTATATGTTTCTTCGGGGTACCTTGTTAAACTGTTATCCCACAAATTCAGTGGCTTGCTGAGGGGAAGACAAGGTCGACAAAAGTTTTCAAGGGATAACAATATTTCGTCCTTATATTACCCTAAAAATATGTTACATCTTTTGTTAATATAGTACTGAATGTATTTAATATGTATTTAAATGAAAAAATCACAATGAACCTAATGCACTGAAATCGTTTTTATACTATAATACTATGCTATGTAATGTTACTCGGAGGGCGTGGTTTACAAATTGTATAAATTGTTTTAACATGAAAATATACCAAATATATTTATTCATTTTCATTTGTAAAGAGGATTTTAATTTCCAGAAACATTTTCCATGGAACACAACGGAATTTTCTTTAATAATAATCTTCTTTAATAATATAGGAGGGCCGTTCAAAAATTACGCGGACTTGTTGCACTGAAGAAATATTTGACGACAAAATCGTGCAAAATATCACAAATGATATAAAAGAATCCTTACTTATATGGTCTTCAAAATTTCATATCAAAATGTTGCAAATTGGTTTAAATTTTGAGTGATTTTTCAGGACATACCATTAAGTCACGGCGCAGCAAAATCTTCGACGTCACAAGCATTTTAAAAATATATGATTGAGCTTTCATTTTCTCAACATTTTCCCTTAAGTACACTGTACCTGTTTAGTTTGAGTTACCTTATCTACTCAATATAAAAACACCATTTCTTGTCAAGCTAAAAATCTATTAAACAAGTAAAGGATATTCTTTTTTTTTGTTCTAAAACCAAAAACTACTTATGAAATATAGTGTAATATTGGTCACTCTCATTCACGTTCTTTACTTTTCGTCTGTAATCTTCTTCCCGTCCTCCCGTATAGCCTTTTTACAGAGTTCTAACTGTCTAAAATTTCAATTTGCTATTTGTGGGCGAATGTCACGAGTAGCCTAGTTTACTACATGTTTTATTATGCATATTTTGGATTGATGTTGCCGATATCTCGAGCATTTCACATATTTTAACAAAAGTGTGGTGCGCCGTCAATTCAGGAGACGTCATTTTCACAGTCGTTTTCACGGGAATCGCATCAGAGAAAAATCACTATATTTCTGTCAGTACTTCAAATATTACGTCCGAAATCTAAATACATAATAATAGAACAATTCAATGTACATTTGAGAAAATTGTTGAAAAATATTGCGAATTTTAGAAAATCAATGAGTTAAATTTTTGAATCTGCATGCTTTTGCTTCGATTTTTTTTGTAGTGCGCCGTACCTCTCCATCAACGATATCAACATACCGATAATTTTAGTAGAATTTTTTTAAAATACATAAATTTTGCCCAAAATTTATTGGAATCTTTAAGATACATATTTCTGTGAAATTTTATAACTATACGACGTCTGTAAGAGTAAATAATAGCCTAGTCCGCGTAATTTTTGAACGGCCCTCGTCCTTCTTTTCACATAAATAAGGCACATTGCTCACTATTACATTTCCTAATTATTGTTATTCATTTGTAGAGAAGACCATGAAATTCATCGAGGACAACCCTATTTATGTATATTTTGGTCGCACAAGAGAACACTTTAAGTATGATCCGTATCGTTTGAGATATGACATTCCATTCTACAGCAAACAGGAAGAAGATGACGTTGCTTTATTAGAAGTTAATTGGACAGATTTACCAAAGTCATTTATTTTGGCCATATCTGGAAAGCGACCAGAAAATGTTACCATTATTGGTCACCCAGCCTCCCATGGCAATGAACAGATTATTGACAGAAGATGTCCGTTGATTTCGGAATGTGATGCCTTTCAAACTCACTGTAAAGCACTTTCATGGTGGAAGGTGAATTATCCTAATTTTGACCATAAACAAGTTAAAAATGATTATGATTCTATGTTTAGGAGGGAAAAGGTACTGTTCCATTGCTCAGAATCCACAACTCATGGTGCTTCTGGTGGCCCTGGGATCATTGATTTAGACAAAAGCTTGCCAAAAGTGTATTTAATGCTCCAAGAGGGAATCCCAGGTTTTGTACATAATGTGCATGATACATCTATGAAAGAAATATTGAGGACTTGCCCTAAAGAATGCCTTGTTGAGAGTGGGATCAGCATGTCCAGGGTATATGACCTTTTAAGCAATATACCACAATTGAAAGAGTTGCGAGATAACATTTTTCACACACAAATATGACTGTGTTTATGGTTTTATTTAATCAACGAAATAGCTATGGATAAATAATGATAATATATCGTTGTCAGAATCAGGAAACAAGAACTGAAACAAAATTTTGACACTTGAAATAACTGAAGCAAAATGAAGCAACAATGACTCGAAATCAATTTATGCCCTGTTGACACGGAGAGTTTATTGCGCAGTAAATAAATACGAAATAAATTACGAAATAAATTAATGCCAATTAAATTGCGTTCACACGACAGCTAATGTGAAGTAAACAAACGCGAATGAAATTTTATTTCTACAAAAAACCCACTGTTCTTTTAGGCTATTATGACGTCAATTGTAAATCACGTCATGTATGCAGAGCCATCCAATTGATATCATGATCATAGTGGCTACTATTAGTTATGTAGACACTTAGGGAGGTAATACATATTGGGCGATGCGTTAGCCGAACCTAATATGTATATTTACAAGGACCCCCACATAATTCCCAATGACCCCTCCAAGTGTCTACATAATGAATTTATCCTGTTGAAGATTTCTTAATGAAGTTCAATTTACTAAGCAAATAGTTTACATTTTGACATCGATTAATGTTAATAAGACGTCAGTTATCAGGTGCTTTGTGTACTCAAATGAAAATAACAATGATCTGTGTAGTATTTCACGTGGAGGGGGGTCATTAGCAATATGAGGTAGGTGGACAGCGTAACATCGTTTCATGCAGTATTCTTCTGAACCAGTGAAATTTTACAATTTTTCTAAGAGGCAGGATAAAGATATACATTTAGTGATAAACATGCTTTTCCTTGATTTTTGTACCACATATAGCACTGATATCTATATCTAACCATCAACATGTGCCCTGTGACTGCATTCTGACCTCATGCATGTGACAAAATTTAATTTGAATTAGCTTCGCTTAACGTTCACAAGGATCTAATGAGAAGTCATTTAATGCGCAGTAAATTAATTCAATTGTACTAATTCGCATTAAGTTCTTCGTGTGAGCAGGGCAATAAGTTTCTGAAAAATCTGCATAAAAAAAAAATAAAATAAAAAATGAAAATAAAAAATTTGCAATTTTAATAAAATTATTGACAATATTTTGGGTTTTCAAGGTTTTGTCCCTGTTAATCATAAGTTTTGTACTAAAAGTCTGGAAAAATATCCTTCTTTCTTTTCCGGATGTGATGCCTGTATTTCTTCAAAGTAACTGAAAGCACACATTTTCATTGCTAATGTTGGAAATTCTCAAAATAAAGAAAAGCGAGAGCCACAGATGCAAATATACACCACGTAACGACTCTTCGGGCCCATGTGTTTCAAAAGCATGAACGACATTTCCTTGGTCGGAAGGGAGGATGTTTTAGAGTTATGTGTTACTTTATAAGGTTTAAAGATAAGAATGAATACATAAATGTTAAAGTAAATTTACAAAACAATGATACTTCATTTAAACTTTAAATGTTATCTTAAGACCTCAGAAAGTAACACATAACTTTTAAAACACCCCCCTTCCGACCATTCAATTAAAACGTCCTAGTCCGCCAGGACACAACCCGCATTCTGTCATGTAGTAGGTTTATCAATGTCTTATCCTAAGCGAAATAAATATTTTTGTGCATCTTTAAATGCCTGTTTTTTCAGATACTGAGGTCGAATTTTCTCAAACTTGGCGTAGTGTAGTAACCCTTGGACTTCCGGTCAAAGAAATGTCATTCATGCTTTTGAAAGACAAGGGACCGAAAAGTCGTTATGTAGTGTATATTTGCATCTGTAGCTCTCGCTTTTCTTTATTTTGAAAATTTCCAACATTAGCAATGAAAATGTGTGCTTTCAGTTACTTTGAGGAAAGACAGGCATCACATCCTTTTGAAACACAAGGGCTCAAAAAGTCGTTATGTAGTGTATATTTGTATCTGTAGCTCTCGCTTTTCTTTATTTTGAGAATTTCCAACATTAGCAATGAAAATGTGTGCTTTCAGTTACTTTGAGGAAAGACAGGCATCACATCCGGAAAAGAAAGAAGGATATTTTTCCAGACTTTTAGTAAAAAACTTATGATTAACAGGTACAAAACATTGAAAACCCAAAATATTGTCAATAATGTTATTAAAAATGCTAATTTTTATTTCTGTTCAGGGGGCTAAAAATCAACTTCCGGAAATGGAACGAAATCGTTCAACCGTTAAATAACTGATTTGGCAAAGTAAAATATGTCCTAACCTTTTTGGTACATAGTTATATCCCGTACATAATTTCCACCCCTTAAATTAGGGCGTTGCGTTTCTATTGACGATGAGTATATTTTGTAGTGCTCTATTTTTACTGTATACGTACTGTTTTTATATATTTTGCAAATGTTTTTTATCTGTAAATTAAGGGGATCAGTATATTAATATGTATTTGTGTGATTACCTTTTGATCTGATCCCCTTACATGTGATGTATATATTTTTTCTTATTTTGTCATTTTAATAAATGACTTACTTCATCTCAACTGGGTCATTTTCAAAAAAAAGGCCACTTTTTTGTCTTTTGATCAGAAAAAAAGGAAAAACATTTTTTAGAGTGAAAGTTTTTTTCCCGTTGGTTTATATACATGGTCACAGCTTATAAGTTATTTTATGATCATCTCCCAGGTGTTTTATAAAAAAAATATTCTATGCATTCCGAGTAAAATTTAACAGTTAAACCATGTCACATTAACAATAATTTTATAACGTGCTTATTTAAGTGATAGGGAAAAATTACCATGTGAAGATATGTACAAATTTTGCACCTCATATTAATTGAATTTATTTACAGATTAATTTAATATGATTGGTTTACTTCTGCCGCCCACTTAATACTAGTATTGTGCATTTAACATTAAGGAATTGACATGTCCCTCCAGTTTATGTCATTCCTGTTACCGAAAAGAAAATGTTAAAATAAAAGTTATCTCACTTTCCAAGGAACCGTTTTCATGATCCACAATATATCATCATTTTCTGTTGTCTCAAGTTTACGAGCGCCATGATTTGAAATTGGGTAAAGAAAGAGTTCAAAGGTCGACACGTTTGTCTTATTGGTAGAGTATAATGAAAATATGTCCTATCTGTTACCTTCTTAATATGCAAGTACTCTTTAAATTGTTCATTCTGCTAAAATAATTAGATTAACTAAGCTACAAAGAAATTGTTTCGATGTCTCGATATAGCAAAAAGGGTACGTTATACTAAATAACGGGTGATTTATATGAAAAACGTCCATCCTGTTACTGTCATTTCTGTTATCATTAATATGGTAACAGCAAGGAAAACTGGACTTCATATCTTGAGTTTTAACAATAAAACAATTACTTTTATTTTTCTAAGTAATATAAGTTTAATAACACATGTTAAAAAACTTCGTAAATCATAAATGTTTTTTATTGTCTCAAATTTGCCAGATTTGACAATATCATGTTTTTATTCTACATTTGTTTCTCTTTTCCTAACCAATTACTTTCAAAAAAGTCAATTTTTTATTAAAAATGTAGATTTATTTCATTGTCCATCCTGTTACACTGTTTTGTCCATCCTGTTACTGTTTTGTCCTTCCTGTTACCCGAGTCCTTACTGTTACCAGTATATTTTCCTAGTTTAAATTACTTTGGCAGAGCACCTGTTTAAATAACTTTCTATACTGTTTATTCTAATCACAAAAATAATGTACAAGAATGTTTTTTTCAACTATAGCATATAAATATTCAACGATATGGCTTTTCATGAAGAAAAACCAATAGATTTTGCTTCTGTTTGATATATGGTAGTTTGACATGCTTTTAAACGCTCATATATTAGATGAATGTCAAACATCCTGGCATTCAATGATATTTTGTTTTCATTTTTTGACGATATACAAAAGATTATTTGATAAAACTTTTGAATTAGAGTTTTACAGCTCTATTTATAAAAGTTACAGGAAGGACATTAAAATTTAAATGACTAGGATAAAATTTCAATAATTTTTAAAAGATTTTTTTTTATGCAATGCAGTGGATTTTAGGAGTTTATTACTACATTATTCAAATAGATTTGAAAAAAAATCATAGTAAAACCACTTTCATTTTTCAAAAATATGTCATTCAAAAAATGGACTTTTTTTGAAAATGACCCAACAATGGTGCTGATTTTATTTGATTATATCTCAACAAAATCAGAGGTGTAGAGAGATTGTGCAGCATGAGGAAACATAAATCTTTATTTTGTTCCTTCGTAACAAAGAGAGTTAAACTTTTGTCAGTGAGTTTTCATAAATTTACATACTCAATGTTTCATAGTTTTCATGCTATCTTTTGTCGTCGCCCGTTGTGCGTCATGTGTTAACATTTAAACATTTTCAGCTTCTTCTTTAAAAGCACTCAACCAATTTCAACCAATTTTGTCATATAGCATTTATGGGTAATGGAGAGTTATAATTATGAATTTTATGGCTCCTGTCCTACTCACCCCCACCTCCGGGACCTAAAGGGTGGGGCAAAGACGACTTAAATTAATGATATCTTTCAAAAAAAATCTTTATAGACTTTATGTCTAGGAATAACGAATTTTTTTGAAAGATCCATCACATGTTAGGGGATCATCCAAAACTGTTGGCATGATTGTAATAGGCATTGAGCCCTCTGATGTTAAGGCGAGGCTCTAATGATGATATTGTGAAAATGCATGACTATTTTGAAAATTTTCTCCTCTGCTCCGGGGTATTAAACCAATAAACTATGTACATAGTCTTGATGAGAAAGGTTTTTTTCCCAAAATTGTGATTTTCATGGCCCCTGTTTCAGGTGTTCTGGTGTTAGGGCGTGGCTTTATAAATTATGTAGTTAAAATGCATTAATTATTAGAAAATCTTCTCCTCCGAATCAATAAACCCTGTGCATTGGTATGACGAAGAAGGGTTCCTCTTCCAATATCGTCAATTTTTAAGGTCCCTGGGTCAGGGTTTTTGTGATATTGCTAGGCTCTACTTAGTATGTAGTAAAAATGCATTATTTCGTTGACAAAAAATACCTTTTTGTTACTGGTGTGTTATGCTGATTATCTAGTCCCATACATATATAGTTATGATGAGCAAACTTGAATAAGAGTGCTTCTTCTAGAAATGTGAATTTCAAGTCCTTTGGGCCTGAGTACGGAGGGTCTTATGATAATATATTGAAAATGAATTAATACCTTGAAATATGTGTTTTGTTAGTATTAATTGAACATTTATGATGAACAAGGGTTCCTTTTCCAAAAATTGTGAAATGTGTGGCGGCCACAGGGTCAGGGATATCTGTGGTATAGGGCACATACTGAATAAATTAAAGTGGAAATGCTAATTTCCTTGGTTCCTCTGCTCTGTCCTTGGGTATTATTTAATCTTCATATGGGATTTGTTATTGTATTAGTGTGCGAATATTTACTTATAAATACCTTAAGGCATATATCAGGTGTTCTGGAAGTTGACATTACTATTTTGGTTTTTAAAAGTCATGGATTTGAAAGGTAGAATTAGATTTTTTTGGGGGGGGGGGTGACTGGGTTAGATTTTTTCCTGCTTAAGTCTGGTCATTCTTTGTTCAATAGTTGATCAGACTAGAGATTTCCTTCTCTGATAATAATGTTACTACATGTAATATTATTTCATATTTACATTGTTTATCCTATAGTATGCAAAAGTGTCACTTACTGTAGTAAATGAAGAACTAGAGCGAAAGCGAAAGTTTTTTAACATGTGGAATAATTATTAAATACAAGATCTGAATGAAATATTTCACAGAAGTGATATGATGTTAATCAAATTATATGATGTTATGATGATCAAAGATATACAGTATTTGACGATATTGTTTAAGGTGAGCAATTGCTTTATTTTCATAGAGGTAATTTTTTCAAATATAATTTATTAGATTACAGATCACCATCCATATAAAACACTTGTATTATACAATTCGAGGGAAAGTCTTTTCCAAGATAATGGTTGGATTAAAATTATTCTTTTTTTTATATCTTCAAATTAAGCAATCCCTTAATTTTTAAACTTCAATATTGTTGTTTTTATTTTGGGAGAAATTAGTAAAGATTTATATATTCTAGAGTTTTCATGATCCATTGATTCAATGAGTAAAATATAACGATGATGCTCTAATAATTATCTTTAAGTAAAGTAATGAACATAAAATTTGATATATTTGCATTCTTTTTATTGTTGCAGTTCTGTTTACTCAGACGATATTGCCAATTTTTTTTACGGATTTTGAGTCCAAATTACAGAAGTCGGAAACCCGTTCGTTTGGTTTCGCAATGATTCGTCTCATTTTGACGCAAACCTCATACAGTGTCGATTCTCCAGGACTTCTTTACCTAAGACTAAAGGAGTTTTAGCATAACGTCATATTAAGCTAGCTGTCTGAAGCTTGTGTTTAACGTTTGATAATCGCGAAAAAGAAAGATTTCAAACACTTTATTGACGTAGGGTTTCCAAAACGGGGTTTTTATTAAACCATGTTTTTTTCCAAGTTGTTTTCCAGTAAAATCGATGGAAAGTGAAATCTTTCTTCACGCCTGCTAATCGTTCAGTTGCACAACCAACGATTGTGTATAGAAATCAAAAGAGATCGATTTCTGGTTATGCATTTGATACAAACTTCTTCAACACACACATGGTAAGTTGAACCGATAGAGGCAATGATTAAAATTTTAATGTGATTCCATGAGCAATTTATTTTTCTTTTATTTTACAGTCTAATAAAATGCAAGGATTGTCGTTAAGCGACGATTTTTGTTTTGAAGCAAGTGCCGGTAGAGCGAAAACGCTGATTGAAAACATGTTTGCCGACTGAAATTCGTTTTACTCTCAACTAACCTTAAGTATTTTGAGTTCCACATTAGTCTGCATCATTTACATCTTATCCACACAAATTTGGACTTGAAAATGTGTTTGGTTAATGATGCATGGATAAAACCAAAACAGATTATGGTTTTAAATATTCTCTCCAACAATTACACTGATCCTGATTATAAATAATGAAATAAATTCTTTTACGCTTCTTCATAATTTGAAAATCTTATTATACATGTTATACACTATTTCAGATGTCTAGTTTAGGCAGAAAAGAATTTAAGTGCACAAAGTGCACGAAATGCTGCTCACTGAAGGTGATACTTTTAGCCCATGAAATGAGAGATCATGGAAATGAAGAAAAACAATTTAAATGCACATATTGCGAAAAATCTTTTAATGTCAAATTAAATACAAAGAGACATGACCGTGCAGTTCACATGCAAATCAAGTCATTTCAATGTGTGATATGTCCAGGTACATTCGCCACGAAAGTTTCTTTGAAGAGACATCAAAGGTCAATGCATGGGCGTTCAAAGTTTGCATGCGCCTGTGGTTCACAATTTGCATATTCATGCAATTGAAGTGATCACAAAAATCGATGCAGCCAAACCAAATCTGCAGAGCCGCCACAGAACAATTTGATATATGTCGGAACACATTTACTACAATCAGGGCTTTGAGACGTCACTCCAGGTATGGTCACGAAGACAGCAGCTTCACGTGCGAGAAATATGGAAGGTCCTACCAATACCCATCATTTTTGAAGATTCACAAAGACAAATATCTCAGTGACTAACTGCTTATCAGAGTAGAACAAAACAAACTCGTACGTTTCAATCATATTTACTACATACGGTCAATTAATGTGTTACAATGCACAACCTTGTTAAAGATTCGGTCTATGTACAAGATGTCAAGACGACATTTTCATGCTACGGTTCATGTTTATTACATGCATTCAATTTCATGTAATTACATTTCCGATAAATTTCCCCTATGATTCTTTACAAAATAAAATCCAGTATATTTTCTCATGAACTACATTAGGTATGTATCACGAATAAGCATGAATATCTCCATTGTTACGTCATAATACCGCTCTTGACGTCAAAAAATAGTGCACACTGTTTTGTTTTAAAAATGACAGTTGAACGACATAAATTTAAGGCAAGGCATCAGAAAAATAATGTAAATATAAAAAATGAATTTGATTTTTTGAAGATTCATGAGGTATATGAACTACAACGCTTCACGCCGGCATATTTATCATGAAGCGCTAACGCGCTTCATGAAATATGCCGGCGTGAAGCGTCGTAGTTCATAATCTCATGAATCTTCAAAAATTAAATTCATTTCTTAATTAATATTTCATTAAAAATGTTCATTTTTTTATATGTTTAAGCCTACTGTCTAGATCGACTTTTTTGTAGATGAAGAAAACAATTTTAAGTTTTAACTAAAATGCACAATATTCATTAAAGATTTGTTCTGCTGTATTAACTTTCATCTAAATTCAGCCCAAGTCTTTTTGAAGGTAGTATTTTTGCCTCATTTATGCGGGACCCATATTGCTGACATATCGGTTGGTCCCCACGAGCCGGCGCATTGATTTCCGAAAATTGGAATGGTTTGCCCTGATGCTGACGTCTAGCACAGTCGGCTTTATCAAAGAAATGATCCCTGTTAAAAAAAATAATAACTTAAGCTTGATTGCGATGTTCATAATTTTCTCCCTTTCTTTCTCCTTTCTTTCTTTCTGTGAGAGAGAGAGAGAGAGAGGGTGTGTGTGTGGGTGTATGTGTGTGTGTGTGTGTGTAGGTGTGTGTGTGTGTGTGTGTGAGGGTGCATATGCTGTCCAAAAGTCGTGAACACACTAACAGCTAGTATACATAATTTATTCTCTAGGAATAAACCGTAAATGCTACAATGACAAAAGGAAACAATACAATGTAGCACATGCAAATAGGCCAGGGAGTACGAAAAACAAAGTTCTAACTTACGCGAAAACAAAAATATTCAAATGCATAAAATTCAATTTATCGTAGATATAGAAAGAAATGCACTATTTATCACTTTTATAAAGATAAAAATGAAATTACAAATATACATACACTGTGGGGCTGTAGAAACACCAACGTTACAAGTTGTACATGTTGTAGACATGAAAAGCTCGTGGAGCGGAAATAGTATGTTGTACATAAAACCAAACCAAATACGTAAAAAATTTCCGGAATGGAACCCGGAACGGAACACTCCCTGCCTAATATTGATATTATCATAACAATATTACTATAAAAAACATATCAAATTCAACAAAAATATTCTGATCAAACATTACAGTATACAAATATAA
>NW_026933326.1:0-57552 GCF_032062105.1 Saccostrea cuccullata | reverse complement strand
GATAGGATAGGTTAGGGTTAAAAAAGGGATTAGGGTTAGAAGGGGCTAAGGGGGATAGGGTTAGTTTAGTTAGGGTTAGGGTTAGGGGGTTAGGGTTAGGGGGTTAGGGGCTAGGGTTAGGGTTAGGGTTAGGGGTTTAGGGTTAGTTAGGGTTAGGGTTAGGGTTAGGGGGCTAGGGGTTAGGGTTAGCACTCCACTCAGTTGACCCATTTATCCCCTCTACCAATCAAATCTGATCACGTGATTTCTCTCAGCCAATCAGAATGCGGTCCTAGCGGGGCTGCTTATACTACTGAAACAAATTATAGTTAAGATTTATTATAGTTTAAAAATATTACTAACCTCTCATTGATCTACCAAGACGATCATTATGATATAAAGCATAGGCGCCGAAACTGGAGGGGCGTGAGGGGGCTTTACCCCACCCCATCCCACCCCACACACACTTTTTTTTGCAAAGATAGACATAATATAGGCATTGAAAATTAAGGTTTACTTTTTCTGATAGTTTAGCCCCCCCCCCCAACTTACAATTAGCCACCCCACTTTCAATTTGCTTCCGATGCCTATGTAAAGTATTATAAAAGTCTGTGTCATTTTTGGCATTAAAAAATTGGGGATTACTTTCTCTGTTGGTTTAGCCCCCCTCCCCTGACTTTCAATTAGCCACCCCACTTTCAATTTGCTTTAGACGCCTATGTAAAGTATTTTTAAAGTCTGTGTCATTTTTTTTATAAATAAAAGCTAATTAAAAATAAAATTAATTTTGTAGGACATGAAAAAAAGTATTCAAACAAAAAATTCACTATTTAAAGCCAACATTTTTTTCTTGAATATTATAACTTGATCTCAATAGTTTTAATATTTGAATGACAACTGTTCTAAATTTCATATTTACTCCCAACCGGTTAATTCAGAAATTAGAACATGTCAATAGTTTCCTTGTCTCTTAATTTCATGTAATATGCTAGGGACTCGCGGGGTAGGGGGATGGGGGTGGGGTGGTTCCTCGTTATTTTCTGAAGTTAAGTTTATTGCTATTAATCTATGATAGAAGTTTTGATAAATGATCGGTCTATCCACACTTTCACTTTTAATTAACAAATAACTCTGACCCCCCCCCCCTCCCCAACACACATATGTGTATTAAATATGTTTTTGTGAATAGAAACTTTTTCTATGCCACCTTTTTTTTTTTTTATTTTAGTTTTTGGCAATTCAGTTAATATTTTTTCCCCTTCTTTACTTGAAAAAGGGTATAACGTAATAAAAAAAATTTAAGTTTTCAAGTGCGATATTCAGGGGCTTCTTGATAAGGTGGAAAATATTAATATTATCTCTCTATTAAAACTAACCGAAATTGTAACATATTTTGCAAAGAAGAGGCCTTTTGGTAACATTTCTCTTTTTAATTATTTGTGTAAATCAAAGCTCATATACGGACTGCTGAGAAACAAGAAATTGTCGCTAATACATGTATTTGTTCAAAATCAAAAGCATCACAACAAACTTAGGATGATCATAGGACAAGCTTTATGTTGTCCTAAAGTTATAGGAAAAACTTAGGCAAGATCCTAAATCTAGGAAAGCTTCGAGAAACTGACTTAAGAGTAGGACATATTTCCTAAGACGCTCTTAGGACACACTGTAGTCCTAAGATAGCTTTGTGAATTAACATGCCTGCTGAATTGTACAATTAATGGAAATAAATAACATTTTACAAAAAGTATAGTAATTTATCAAGAATACTAGTTTGATTAGGTGTAATAAGGGTTAAAAGATAATTGATCGTGACAATCAAATAGATTTCTTCAGTGTATATTAATACATGAAGGAGGCAATAAATTAGTATTTCATTCATCTAGTGTTGATTTTGATCCGGGTCAGTTTAATTTTGATGGGGTTAGGTCCAAATCTTTAAAATATTAATTTCTCTAAAATTTTGCATTTTCATTTCCATTTCTTTTTAAAATATGATTGACAAACATGTTCTCAATTGTGAATAGTGCTGTGGTGTTTTTAAACATAGGTTTAGAAAATATTCACAAATAATATGTGTTTTTTATTTTTATAAATATTAATTTTTTTTTAAGCCTTTCTTTACATACCTGTATAATATTTTTTTTTATTTTCTTTGAAAAATGCAAAAAAATTCATATAAAATAATTAAGAGCTAATATTGGTCTTTCAATATTGAAACCATTGTTTAAAAAGGATGACTCAGAGATCTATAAAATAAAAAAGTTGGTGGGGCATTCCTCCTTAAAAACTTATTACTCTGAATAAAGGGCAATAACTCCAGTTCCCTTCAATTTGGTATAAATTTTGTATACACAATAGACAGAAACAACAATTGAAAGATGTTCAAAAAGCAATGACAACAAAATGAATATAATAATTATACACAATAACATTAAATATGTAGTGAGTGAAATGAAAATTAAAATATGAGCAGATGAAATAATAAAATATTGGCAGTCTTATTGAAATCTAGCTCTCTATATAAGTGAGCAGGTATAAGGGAGATATTCTCTAGTCAGTATAAAAAATTTCAGTAAAATGCATGTACTTTGATATTCACCGCAAATATAAACTGTGGCAGAGAGACCGACAGACATGTAATCTATAGCTACCCTTATTTTTATCACACACCTACTATTAGGTATTTCACTTGATCAACATACAAACATTTGTTACATACTTAGTAATAAATACAGGTTTTTTGCATATGTGATATGGCTGACGTCACAATAGCCGTATCAGGCTTGCAGGGCTGATACGGATCAATATCACACCCTTAGTAAATTTAACCTAAAAAACAGTGCTTGTGATCACGCAAACACATATTTTGGGGGTTACATAATTCTCTTAATTTTAACTTTTTGAATATAAGGATAATCTAATTAACAATTAATTGATTATTTTCAAATTACGGATCGGGGACATTTTGAAATACTCTGATTCTGAAGTACATGTAGAAACAAACCCAAACCGTATGAGACAACAGACCTTGTACATTGTAAGAATTCTGTACACGATTATTTACTTATTTTCTTCTCAACTCATTGTGTTCTGTATTTTATCATTAAGTATGTAATAAAATATAATAATACATACCCTTTTCCACATCACATCCATGCAGTGTATCAGCCCTGACGACCAATAAAATTCAGCCCTCGGACCTTCGGCCCTCTGGCTGATATTGGTATCTCAGGCTGATACAGAATGTGATATGGAAATGGTATGTATTATTCTCTATATATATTAATACCAATCATATACATGTGAATGTACATGTGACTAAGAATGGCAAGGGGGTGGGGCATTACCTGTACCTATTATATGTATATTCTCTCACAGCAACCAGTTAAGCTCTGTCAACATCTGTTCAGTTCAATCAGCAGTTCTTGTCAAATTATACATATGTATCATGCAGTGCAGTGCAAAGGTGTTAGTATAAGAATCTGAATTTTAAAACTATATATATCAATTACCAATACAATAAGGACAGGGCAAATGTTTTCAATTTACATGTACATGTACGTCTATATAGAGTAGATAATAATACAAAACAGACAGACAGACGAACGTACAAACAGACATCCAAATCGCTATAGCTTTATTTAAGCGGGGGATATAAAATTCTTAACTATATACTGGTTAGATAAACAAGTGCTGTATGGTAGACTTTCTTACCAATCACTGGTGGAATAATTCCGATTGAATCATCACAGAGTCAATGCACACAGAAGTCACAATATAAAATCACAGTTAAATTCACAGTGTTGATCACTAATTGTACTTAGGCTTAAGTCAGCCAGCACAAAACTCTCACTGTTGACAATTAAAACATAGTGTAGCTCTCACAAGGAGGAAGGTAGAGGTAAAAAATGACCATCATTCATCAGCTAACTGCTTCATCCTGTGTAGGCGCTATCCATCATTAACAACCAACTAGAGCCCCAAATGCAGTAGAGGTCTTATGTGAAGAAAATATCAAATACCGGTACGCATGATTATGGGTCCATTATTCATTTAAGGTCAGATGAGACGTTCCTCAAAATCTGTTTTGTATATCTTTGTAATGTATGAAAAATATTCAAAATTTTCATAACATTCTGATTTCTAAACCAGTTTCTAGACGTTTTTAAAAAATCCAAACACTTAAACATTTGAAATTGGAAAATTATTTTTCTTCCCCAAAGGATTATATAAGAAAAACTACCCCTGGTATCTTGCCGAAATGCTTGGTAAGGTACCTCAATTCATGTTTAAGTAGCAGCACTTCAATGACAAACTCTTAGAAAAATTAATCTGTTATTAAGGAACGTCTCGTCTGTCCTTAATATTGCAGTGTTGATATGGATGGATTCAGATGTAGTGGTCACAGTAGCCCTATAATAGGAATAAACAACATTAAGCATATAGATGTGTTTGTGAAACAACTGATGCTCCCACATGGTAGATATTAGTGAGGGTTGATGTTTCTCAGATGCAAGTCAAACTCCAAAGGTCAAGGCCAAAAGATTAAAATTGTTGATATCCAAGAGAAGTCTTGTCACTTAGAACACACCTGTGAAATATGAAAGCCCTATAAGTGCTAACTGTTCAAAAAGTTATGACCAAGGTTAAAGTTTTCAAAACTCGGGGTCAAGCTCTTACTGGTCAAAGTCAAAAATATCTATACCCATTAAAGGTTTAGTCAAATATTAATACACATGTTAACCTAGGCCCAACTCAGGGCTTGATATTCCTTACATTCAGGTCTTGTAAAAGAACCCTGTCCCTATTGAACATTAACTCTTATTCCCAAAATTTTAGTAAAATACACCCAAACTGACTTTTTCTGTCCTTTTTTCATACAAAAAACTTGAATTTTAAGAATTTAAGGATTTATTAATATGTGAATTATAGGGAACAAGCCTTCAAAGTAAAGCTATTTTTTTTAACCGTAAAACTTAATATAAGGTAAATGCCATAGACCCAATTATGCACCCACTCAAAGGTTATGGGCATGCGCAAGGTTAATTTTTTTGCATACAAAAGGCAGATGGACAGGACAAAAACTATATAGCCCCAAATCTTTGATTACGAAGGCACAAAAACAAGAACTAATTTAAAGTGCACATTTCCCTTACATGAACATGAATACACAATCTGACTTATAGCTCACAGGCACCTGACGCTACTTATTTTTCTGTAATAAAAAAAAATATACACATACCTAATAAGTTTATTATTTAGGTATGTGTATATTTTTTTTTATTAAAAGAAAAATAAGTAACGTCAGGTGCCTGTGGACTAGCTAGATATAGTCACAACTGTACTTTTTTCAATTCATTTTAAGGTTTTACTTACCTTGACTGGACCTGTATGTTATCCTTCCCAAATTTGTTCATATGCTGGAAGAAGTCAGTCAACTTTGACAACTGTAATAGATCATAAAGAAATTAAAAGAGTCAAAACGAAATTTGCTCCAGATTAAAAGAAAAACAAGATGTGTTTGTTAAACACTGATGCCCCAACTGTGTATGGCAGCTTCAGGCTGAGGTTGATTAAGTTTCTTAAATGCCTGTCAAACTCCATGACCAAAAGGTAAAAATTGTTGGTATCAAGAGTAAGGTATATACGCGTCTTATCACAAGGAAAACACCAGGTCCTGTGAAATATTGAAGCTATAGTATTTACAGTTTAAATCATATGGCCAAGGTTAAAGTTTTTATAGCTGCAGAACTGTAGCTCTCTGAAAAAATATATTGACAGACTGGAGTCTCAGCTTCAGTGCCACCCATTGAAACATGGACAAATAAATCGAGAAACAGCACACTTTTTTGTATGCAATAAATATACATTAAAATAAATTAATTTATATTTATTGCGCACAAAAAAGTGTGCTGTTTCTCAATTTATCTGTCCATGTAACTTCCACATTGTCATCTCAAAATATTACTATGTGATCCTAGGCTAACATATTCTTTCACTGTTTCCACAATAAAACAATCCTTATAATTATTGTTAATAGCCATCCTGGCCCTGAAATTAAGATGATCGAAAAACTTTGTCTATTTATACTGCCATTTTTGTTTGCAAGATAATTCGGTCCAACGCACTTCGTGCATGCATATGTCAAATACAATAGTACTTAATATAAAAGTAAGGAATTTTTTAAAATTTAGCTTTTTTGCAATTGAGGTAAGAATTTGAAGGAATTATCCAGAACCTTGCAAGCGCAATTTTTTGTGCGCAATTATACCGGTATGCAGTTTTTTCAATGGGTGGCACTGTAGCGTCTCCGGGCGGGTCTGTCAATTTATTTTATTGGAGAGCTATCAGTTCTGCAACTAAGTTTTTTACAAAGTGGGCAAAACTTTAAGGTCAAGGTCAAAAGGTCAAAATTTTTAATACCTGTTGAAGGGTCTAATTACTATGAATACATTAGGTAAAGTATGAAAGCCCAAGCACTAATTGTTCATAAGATATTGCCAAGGTTAAAGTTTGTTTGGTTTTTTTTTTTTTTTTGGTTAAAGTGGGTCAAAATCTATGGTCAAGGTCAAGAGGTCAAATTTGTGGTACCCAAAGAAGGTCATGTCACAAGGAATACACCTGTGAAATATGAAATCCATATAGCCCCATCCAATAAAAAAAAATATGGGTATAAAGATAGTTTTTGTCGACAAGGACAAACAGCTGAACAGACAGATGGACAGACAGAACAAAAACTATGTACCACTGGAACTTGATTACAGTGGCATAATAATTAACGATAAACTTACAAGGTAATGTGCATACCTCTTGCTATCTCCTTTCATTTTAAATTAATTTACAAGTTATTTCCCTTGATTTCATAAAAGTATGTATTAAAACATTAACTTTGAAAATTAATATTAAACATATGTAATATTACGTAATACTAGTATATACATTTCCATGCAACTGTTTCACATTACTTTTCTATATGATAAAAACATTATACTTCACATGATTATCCAATAATCACCTGTATCACTGGCGGATTTAGAGGGGGGCACCCCCCCCCCTTCTTTGTGTTCAAATTTAATATGTATGACTTTATAAATCTGTGGCTATGGGCCCCTACCCCGACCCCAAACTGCCCCCCCCAAGATTTTTTGCTCCGTCACTGTGTTTATCTGTTTATGGAGCGAGGCAAACTCGGGTATACTATACATACCTACAATCATACATATACATACCAATAATCTGCTAGGTCTCGGGTTTGTCAGGATGGTTCTAATATGGCAGATTTCAAAATAGCTACAGTAAGCTTAACAAATACACTAATTAGAGCTTTCCTCACAGAAACCTATTGTAACGTGTATGGGTCCGTGAATTTGAGTATAGATCCTTAATCAAGTAAATGAATTAAACAAATGATTATGTAGACTAGAGATAGATCACTGATTAAGCAAATGATTTGAAATGATAGATGACAAAGCATATGAAAAATGAACGAGTCAATATATACATATATTATTAGGATTTCCTATCCTTAACATAACAAAAACAACTAAGGCGTATAGGTCTGTGTCCCTGATGTATCCAAACCCGGGATGTGTCCTGTACTCGGACACGTCTATGACAGGTACGTTTTAAGTTTCTGTCCTATACCCAGACAGATTTAAGTATTTATTATGAAGTAAATTATCACTATATTCCTTCACAATATATTTTAAGCCCAGTATACTAGCCACCGTATACTGTATCCTCTTAAATCCCGTACCTTGCTATTTCGTTTTAGACGTCCGTCTGTTGTGAGCTCCTACTGGCAACTGCCAGCTTTCAGCAGAACGCTCTTTTATATATTGATGATCACCCGGACTACCCTTGGCCGCTATCGTATCGAACTACGATAAAGTCCGGGTGACGTAATTCAGCTAGCATCCCGAGTCCGATCTGTCACATTACCCACGCCTCTATTACTCATGCGTCCTCGCAGGACAAAAGAAAGTATTAAAATAATGATGTAACAAGATGATAAATGTTTTAATGAAGAAAACATGATATATATATACACAAAATGAACGTTATGATCTTGATTATCTTGAAAGACTATCTGTCTTATAAACTTCGTCGGAAACAGCATAAATAAAAAATTTACATATTATAAAATTCTTCTCTTTCCACAATTTTCTCCACACTCCTACCATTTTCATGAAACTTGGTGACTGTAACCTCTTTCACAAGCATTCTAAAACCTGCTGTCTGGGTCCCGTGATCCACTGTAGTGTTTGCATGGGAATCGGTCTGCATCCCCCTATCCACAGTCTTCTCAGCATCAGGTTCCGGATCAGGTTCGGATCTGCAGACTACTTTCCGTGTAGTGGGTACTGGGCTAGGTGCGGTCCGTTTTCTGAATATGCGTCCTGTCAGCAAACTAGCGGTTTTAGTTGGGGGTTCATGATCCTTTTCCTTGGGAGGTTCTTCCAGCTGTACCCCTGGATCTTCATCCCAGTCACTCCCGCTGTCGCTGTTATTCTGGACTGGACTACTTGGACCTGCCTCATCATGCTCTGACTCTTTAGACGCATCATCATTTTCTGCATGTTTCAACTTCATGTGCTTCACCAAATATTCCTTCTTCTTAAAGGATACATGACACTTCTCACACACCAACATGCTGCTAGCACACTTCAACACATGAGCGGCCCAGGCATCTTTCCCGTCCAATTCAATGAAACACACTGGACATATCTCTTTAGATTTTCTCGGCGTCACCTTTGTATTAACCATGATTTCACTACAAAGATACATGACAATACATCAATGCAAATGATATCAACATTTTTTTTTTCTCTTTTTTTTTTACAGCAAAAAGCAAAACAACTTAAATAATAGCAGGGTTATTAGTACTCTGTAAGCCGATTCACGCATAGTTTCGTAAGTTTAATCTAAGACTTAAAGAAAAACATATAGTCTTGTCCTAGTCCTGGACATAATCTTGAAGGTAAGTTGGGGCACGTCTTTCGCGTCTTGGTCTGTGATCACCAACTAATTCATCCGTGACTTCAATGTTGCTGTTAGATGACCCAAAGTCATCATCCTGATCCTCTTGATCTATCTGAACATTGGAAGAATCACTTGTCCCTAGCTCTGAACTTTCGAGTCCTAGGTCTGGATCTTCGCCTCGGAGAACTTGATCTCTGCACCTTTTCATCCTGTCGCAATGAATTATCTGATCCTTTCCATTGCGTCCACAATTCACCTTATATAGGACCTCAGAGACTTTTGTCAGAACCTTAAAAGCTCCTCTCCAATATGAAGTCAGCTTAGGTGAGCACCCAGTTTTCCTTTGAGGAAAATAGACATATACCTGGTCCCCAACTTTGAATTGTTCATAAGACATCTTCATGTCATGACAATGCTTCTGTCGAAGGACAGCTCCTTCTAACTGTTTTCTAACCAAATTGTGAGCCCTTTTCATTCGATCAGTGAGAATCCACACCCATTCATGACTCGGTACTTGTTTCCAGGTTGCAGGCATGTCATATATGATGTCCAGAGGGGTGGCAGTTTCTCTACCGAGCATCAGCATGTTTGGCGTGTATCCGGTTGATTCATGCTGTGCCGCCCTGTATGCCATCATCATAAAAGGTATGCTCTCATCCCAATCCCGATGATTCTCGCTGACATAACTACTCAGCATGGTTGCTAACGTCTTATTGAACTGTTCCACCATACCATCAGACTGAGGATGGTATGGTGTGGTTCTTGTCTTTCGGATCTGTAAGTGCTTGCATACCTCGCTAAACAAAAGACTCTCATATTGACGCCCTTGGTCGGAATGGATGGATACAGGAACTCCAAACCTACAAATAACCTCCTCTACGATCAGTTTCGCAACTGTCTGAGCCTCCATGTTGGGCATCAGAAAGGCCTCCGTCCATTTACTGAAATAATCTGAGACTACTAGTATGTAGCGATTCCCCCTTTCTGTAATCGGAAATTCCCCAAGGATATCTGTGGCTATCCTCTCCATTGGGTAACCCACTTGCAAAGGTTGCATAGGTCCTCGCTTTGTTTTAAGTGGTGCCTTCCTCCTGGCACATATGTCGCATCCAGCAACATAACCTCTTACATCGTTTTGCAGTCCCGGCCAGTAGTAACTTTGTCTGATCTTGTTCAGGGTTTTGGTAACCCCCAGATGACCAGATGTTTTGGAGTCATGCATCTGTTGTAAAATAAACCTTCTCTGAGAGAGTGGCATAACAATCTGATATGTCGTGTCATTGCTTTCCTCAAGCTCCCACATACGACATAGCAAATTATCCTTCAATGCCAATCTACTCCACTGAGCCCACAATGATTTGACCATATAACTCTCAGCAGTAATTTCACTGTAGTCTGGACGCTTCCCCTCCTCCATCCAATTTTTAACAAGTCTTATATCCCGACTTCCATCCTGTATATTTACCAAGTCATTTGATTCATCTGTCCCATTGTCTTTGATCTCATCCTGTAATACCCTTGCATGTGATTGTTCTCCATGCAAATCTTCTTTTCCCAATCATCAAAATATCCGCATTGAACACATGGGAGTCTACTTAGCCCATCTGCATTGCCATCCAGTCTACCAGCTCTATGCTCGATTTCCATATCGTATGCCGATATTACCTCTAACCATCGAGCTAACTGGCCTTCTGGATCCTTGAATCTTAGCAACCATCGAAGAGAACTGTGATCTGTTCTGACTAAAAATTTACGTCCATACAAGAAATGTCTAAAGTGCTTTATAAACGTCACTACTGCCAGGAGCTCCTTCCTGGTCACCTTCTCTCCGATTTACTTAGAACTTTACTGGCATAAGCGACTACCCTTTCCTGCCCATTCTGGACCTGAGACAGGATGCTCCGATCGCATTTTGACTTGCATCGGTATCTAAGATAAAGGGTAAACTGAAGTCTGGATGAGTAAGGATAGGTGCTGTGGTCAACTTGGTTTTTAGGACATCAAATGCTATTTGACACTCCTCTGACCATTTGAAGACAACTGATGCTTCTGTCAGTTTATGAAGCGGTCGAGCTATATCAGCAAAGTTTGCAATGAATTTCCGATAATAGCTACAGAGGCCGAGGAAGGAACGAACTTGCGTCTTATTTACTGGCTCTGGCCATTGCCTCACAGATTCAACTTTCTCTGGATCTGTCTCGACCCCATTCTCCGAAATAAAATGACCTAGGTATTTGACTTGTTTCGCAAACAACCTACATTTCCTGGCCTTAAGCTTCAAACCAGCTGATTGTAACTTCTCGAAGACCTGTTCTAGATTATGTAGCATTTCGTTGAATGTTTTTCCATACACAATGACATCATCCAAATAGATGAGGCATATCTGCCATTGTAGACCCGACAAAACAGTCTCCATAAGACGTTCAAACGTAGCCGGGGCATTACAGACCGAACAGCATCACATTGAACTCGTAAAACCCTTGTCTAGTTGCAAACGCCGTCTTATGCTTATCGCTTGGATCTAGCTCCACCTGCCAGTATCCAGCATTCAGGTCTAGAGTACTGAACCACTTCGCTCCCTTCAGCTGGTTAAGCGACTCATCGATCCGGGGAAGGGGATAGGCGTCTTTGATGGTGACACTGTTCAGGCGCCTATAATCCACACAGAACCTTTTGGATTCGTCTTTCTTCTTCACCAAGACTATCGCTGATGACCAATCACTCTTGGACGGCTCAATAATACCTCTTTTAAGCATATCAGATACATGCTCTTGAACGTCTTCCTGCATATGGAAGGGTAGACGTCTTGGTGCCTGTTTGATAGCTGGATGAAAACCTGTATCTATCTTGTGCTTAACCATAGAGGTTCGACCAACATCTTCATCAGTAACAGAAAACAAATCTGAGTACCTGATAAGTAAATTTCTGGCCTTGTCTTTTTCATTACTCCCAAGATTCTTAGTGATTCTATCAAACAATTCCTTTAAATGTTTTGGCATTTCCTTGCTACTGCTCTCATCATGGCTGGAAGACGATAATGATACAATCTCATTAACTGGAGACAATTTACCCACAACAGTTCCTGGCTGTAGAGTCTTATCCGTGGATGACAGATTCATAATTCGTAGGGGCACTGACTCCTGGCGTCTTACCAGGGTTCTGGCTATCATAGCGGAATCCGATTTTCGGAATTTTTCAGATGGTTCTACAAGCCCTATATTCACAGGATATCCCCCATCTGGCCCTGCACATATCTTGCCCTCAGTCATTACTTCAGACCTTGGAGGTATAACTATTCTATTGACCAAAGCAATATTGTACTCTCGTGCTGTACCCTCCATCTGAATTGGATGTTCTATCCCTGAGATCTCAACCTTGTGTGTGCGCATATTTATGATAGCTTCATACTTGACAAGAAAATCTAAACCAAGAATTCCATCTACAGATAGATCCGCCACTATCATCTCATGCTTCAGAGTTGTTCCATTTAGCACGAGTTCTATAGATATTTTACCATATATCTCTACACAGGATCCATTAGCTGACAGGACGTCCCTGTCTACTTTCTTTAAGGAATGATAGTCTCCTTGTATGTTTTCAAAGCATACTTTCGATAGTAAGGAAACAGTTGCACCTGTGTCAACGAGTAGATAGGTATCCATCCCACATATTTTGGCAGTCACTTACGCCCCGGACTCCTTAATAGAATGAACAATTCGAGAGTGTTCATCAGTCTTTTGCGTTCTGGCTTGGGTCCGGTCATATGACTTATGCTCAGTCATGCCTCTCATCTTCTGTCTAGGTTCTGGGGGAGAGGTTGTATCCTTAAGCATGGGACAATCTCTTTTCAGGTGTTTGTCAGAACCGCATTTGTAGCATGTTCTAATACTTATACCATTTCCTGAGGTTTTCTTAATTTCATCTCTCGTCTGCCTTGTATCGCGTCCATTCCTTTGCATTTGAAACTTCCATTGTTTCTTGTCTTTTATCTCCCTTTGAAGATATTGCATATTTTTCTCCATGGTCTCTAGGAATTTATCTATCCTTGATCCCTGACTTGATCCATGCTTGTCTTGATCCATGCTTCTGACATTCTCGGCGCGACGACTTTCTGCTTTATAAAAAGCTTCGAGCTCAACAGCTCTCTGTATAGCATCATTAAAACTGCTAGGTCTGGACTGTTTGATCTTAAGACGCATTTCCGCATTATGCAATCCATCTAAAAACTGTTCTGTGGCAAGAATCTCACGTACATCATCCGTTGCTGTGGGATAGGCTAGGTTCACTAGCCTCCGTATATCTTGGCCCATCTCTGGTAAACTCTCTGATGGTTTTTGTCTCCTTTCCCTGAGCTGAGTCCGATACAGCTCAGTTTGGTTCAGTGGAGCAAACCGATCCTGTAAGCATTTGACTAATTTTGCATAATTCTGCCTCTCATCCCTGGGCTGATTACCCAGCACACCTTGTGCTAACCCTCTAAGAGATGCAGCTAAATATAACCCCTTTTCCGTCTCAGTCCATTCATTCAAGAGACTTACAGACTCAAAATAAGACAAGTAGTCATTCCACATACTGGAACCATCATACGTAGCAGGTTTAATAAAATTCCTTGGCCTTGATCTATTCCGAATTGTATCTGTCGCCAGATGAGTATTTGTGCCATGTGCCGAATGCTGTCCTCGGTCTCCAGTCCTATCATCAGTCTCATCACATATGCATACATCCTCAGTAGTTGCATTTTCAAGCAACCTATCTGTCCGTCTTGTAAACGGAGTACTCGTCCTTGTTTGTTGTATGTGTCTTGGGACACTGGTAGCATTTTCCTGTAGACCTATCATTCGCATAGACTGCTCTATCTCCCTATTCAGATTTTCTATTTGTCTTTCTATCAGTGTTATGTCGTGTAAACTTGACATCGTGAAAATAACAGTAAATTATCAAATATCATCAAATGTAATTAACAAATTGGATCTAACCCAAATCCCGACGCTGCCGCCAATTTTTGTAACGTGTATGGGTCCGTGAATTTGAGTATAGATCCTTAATCAAGTAAATGAATTAAACAAATGATTATGTAGACTAGAGATAGATCACTGATTAAGCAAATGATTTGAAATGATAGATGACAAAGCATATGAAAAATGAACGAGTCAATATATACATATATTATTAGGATTTCCTATCCTTAACATAACAAAAACAACTAAGGCGTATAGGTCTGTGTCCCTGATGTATCCAAACCCGGGATGTGTCCTGTACTCGGACACGTCTATGACAGGTACGTTTTAAGTTTCTGTCCTATACCCAGACAGATTTAAGTATTTATTATGAAGTAAATTATCACTATATTCCTTCACAATATATTTTAAGCCCAGTATACTAGCCACCGTATACTGTATCCTCTTAAATCCCGTACCTTGCTATTTCGTTTTAGACGTCCGTCTGTTGTGAGCTCCTACTGGCAACTGCCAGCTTTCAGCAGAACGCTCTTTTATATATTGATGATCACCCGGACTACCCTTGGCCGCTATCGTATCGAACTACGATAAAGTCCGGGTGACGTAATTCAGCTAGCATCCCGAGTCCGATCTGTCACATTACCCACGCCTCTATTACTCATGCGTCCTCGCAGGACAAAAGAAAGTATTAAAATAATGATGTAACAAGATGATAAATGTTTTAATGAAGAAAACATGATATATATATACACAAAATGAACGTTATGATCTTGATTATCTTGAAAGACTATCTGTCTTATAAACTTCGTCGGAAACAGCATAAATAAAAAATTTACATATTATAAAATTCTTCTCTTTCCACAATTTTCTCCACACTCCTACCATTTTCATGAAACTTGGTGACTGTAACCTCTTTCACAAGCATTCTAAAACCTGCTGTCTGGGTCCCGTGATCCACTGTAGTGTTTGCATGGGAATCGGTCTGCATCCCCCTATCCACAGTCTTCTCAGCATCAGGTTCCGGATCAGGTTCGGATCTGCAGACTACTTTCCGTGTAGTGGGTACTGGGCTAGGTGCGGTCCGTTTTCTGAATATGCGTCCTGTCAGCAAACTAGCGGTTTTAGTTGGGGGTTCATCCTGATTTTCCTTGGGAGGTTCTTCCAGCTGTACCCCTGGATCTTCATCCCAGTCACTCCCGCTGTCGCTGTTATTCTGGACTGGACTACTTGGACCTGCCTCATCATGCTCTGACTCTTTAGACGCATCATCATTTTCTGCATGTTTCAACTTCATGTGCTTCACCAAATATTCCTTCTTCTTAAAGGATACATGACACTTCTCACACACCAACATGCTGCTAGCACACTTCAACACATGAGCGGCCCAGGCATCTTTCCCGTCCAATTCAATGAAACACACTGGACATATCTCTTTAGATTTTCTCGGCGTCACCTTTGTATTAACCATGATTTCACTACAAAGATACATGACAATACATCAATGCAAATGATATCAACATTTTTTTTTTCTTTTTTTTTTTACAGCAAAAAGCAAAACAACTTAAATAATAGCAGGGTTATTAGTACTCTGTAAGCCGATTCACGCATAGTTTCGTAAGTTTAATCTAAGACTTAAAGAAAAACATATAGTCTTGTCCTAGTCCTGGACATAATCTTGAAGGTAAGTTGGGGCACGTCTTTCGCGTCTTGGTCTGTGATCACCAACTAATTCATCCGTGACTTCAATGTTGCTGTTAGATGACCCAAAGTCATCATCCTGATCCTCTTGATCTATCTGAACATTGGAAGAATCACTTGTCCCTAGCTCTGAACTTTCGAGTCCTAGGTCTGGATCTTCGCCTCGGAGAACTTGATCTCTGCACCTTTTCATCCTGTCGCAATGAATTATCTGATCCTTTCCATTGCGTCCACAATTCACCTTATATAGGACCTCAGAGACTTTTGTCAGAACCTTAAAAGCTCCTCTCCAATATGAAGTCAGCTTAGGTGAGCACCCAGTTTTCCTTTGAGGAAAATAGACATATACCTGGTCCCCAACTTTGAATTGTTCATAAGACATCTTCATGTCATGACAATGCTTCTGTCGAAGGACAGCTCCTTCTAACTGTTTTCTAACCAAATTGTGAGCCCTTTTCATTCGATCAGTGAGAATCCACACCCATTCATGACTCGGTACTTGTTTCCAGGTTGCAGGCATGTCATATATGATGTCCAGAGGGGTGGCAGTTTCTCTACCGAGCATCAGCATGTTTGGCGTGTATCCGGTTGATTCATGCTGTGCCGCCCTGTATGCCATCATCATAAAAGGTATGCTCTCATCCCAATCCCGATGATTCTCGCTGACATAACTACTCAGCATGGTTGCTAACGTCTTATTGAACTGTTCCACCATACCATCAGACTGAGGATGGTATGGTGTGGTTCTTGTCTTTCGGATCTGTAAGTGCTTGCATACCTCGCTAAACAAAAGACTCTCATATTGACGCCCTTGGTCGGAATGGATGGATACAGGAACTCCAAACCTACAAATAACCTCCTCTACGATCAGTTTCGCAACTGTCTGAGCCTCCATGTTGGGCATCAGAAAGGCCTCCGTCCATTTACTGAAATAATCTGAGACTACTAGTATGTAGCGATTCCCCCTTTCTGTAATCGGAAATTCCCCAAGGATATCTGTGGCTATCCTCTCCATTGGGTAACCCACTTGCAAAGGTTGCATAGGTCCTCGCTTTGTTTTAAGTGGTGCCTTCCTCCTGGCACATATGTCGCATCCAGCAACATAACCTCTTACATCGTTTTGCAGTCCCGGCCAGTAGTAACTTTGTCTGATCTTGTTCAGGGTTTTGGTAACCCCCAGATGACCAGATGTTTTGGAGTCATGCATCTGTTGTAAAATAAACCTTCTCTGAGAGAGTGGCATAACAATCTGATATGTCGTGTCATTGCTTTCCTCAAGCTCCCACATACGACATAGCAAATTATCCTTCAATGCCAATCTACTCCACTGAGCCCACAATGATTTGACCATATAACTCTCAGCAGTAATTTCACTGTAGTCTGGACGCTTCCCCTCCTCCATCCAATTTTTAACAAGTCTTATATCCCGACTTCCATCCTGTATATTTACCAAGTCATTTGATTCATCTGTCCCATTGTCTTTGATCTCATCCTGTAATACCCTTGCATGTGATTGTTCTCCATGCAAATCTTCTTTTCCCAATCATCAAAATATCCGCATTGAACACATGGGAGTCTACTTAGCCCATCTGCATTGCCATCCAGTCTACCAGCTCTATGCTCGATTTCCATATCGTATGCCGATATTACCTCTAACCATCGAGCTAACTGGCCTTCTGGATCCTTGAATCTTAGCAACCATCGAAGAGAACTGTGATCTGTTCTGACTAAAAATTTACGTCCATACAAGAAATGTCTAAAGTGCTTTATAAACGTCACTACTGCCAGGAGCTCCTTCCTGGTCACCTTCTCTCCGATTTACTTAGAACTTTACTGGCATAAGCGACTACCCTTTCCTGCCCATTCTGGACCTGAGACAGGATGCTCCGATCGCATTTTGACTTGCATCGGTATCTAAGATAAAGGGTAAACTGAAGTCTGGATGAGTAAGGATAGGTGCTGTGGTCAACTTGGTTTTTAGGACATCAAATGCTATTTGACACTCCTCTGACCATTTGAAGACAACTGATGCTTCTGTCAGTTTATGAAGCGGTCGAGCTATATCAGCAAAGTTTGCAATGAATTTCCGATAATAGCTACAGAGGCCGAGGAAGGAACGAACTTGCGTCTTATTTACTGGCTCTGGCCATTGCCTCACAGATTCAACTTTCTCTGGATCTGTCTCGACCCCATTCTCCGAAATAAAATGACCTAGGTATTTGACTTGTTTCGCAAACAACCTACATTTCCTGGCCTTAAGCTTCAAACCAGCTGATTGTAACTTCTCGAAGACCTGTTCTAGATTATGTAGCATTTCGTTGAATGTTTTTCCATACACAATGACATCATCCAAATAGATGAGGCATATCTGCCATTGTAGACCCGACAAAACAGTCTCCATAAGACGTTCAAACGTAGCCGGGGCATTACAGACCGAACAGCATCACATTGAACTCGTAAAACCCTTGTCTAGTTGCAAACGCCGTCTTATGCTTATCGCTTGGATCTAGCTCCACCTGCCAGTATCCAGCATTCAGGTCTAGAGTACTGAACCACTTCGCTCCCTTCAGCTGGTTAAGCGACTCATCGATCCGGGGAAGGGGATAGGCGTCTTTGATGGTGACACTGTTCAGGCGCCTATAATCCACACAGAACCTTTTGGATTCGTCTTTCTTCTTCACCAAGACTATCGCTGATGACCAATCACTCTTGGACGGCTCAATAATACCTCTTTTAAGCATATCAGATACATGCTCTTGAACGTCTTCCTGCATATGGAAGGGTAGACGTCTTGGTGCCTGTTTGATAGCTGGATGAAAACCTGTATCTATCTTGTGCTTAACCATAGAGGTTCGACCAACATCTTCATCAGTAACAGAAAACAAATCTGAGTACCTGATAAGTAAATTTCTGGCCTTGTCTTTTTCATTACTCCCAAGATTCTTAGTGATTCTATCAAACAATTCCTTTAAATGTTTTGGCATTTCCTTGCTACTGCTCTCATCATGGCTGGAAGACGATAATGATACAATCTCATTAACTGGAGACAATTTACCCACAACAGTTCCTGGCTGTAGAGTCTTATCCGTGGATGACAGATTCATAATTCGTAGGGGCACTGACTCCTGGCGTCTTACCAGGGTTCTGGCTATCATAGCGGAATCCGATTTTCGGAATTTTTCAGATGGTTCTACAAGCCCTATATTCACAGGATATCCCCCATCTGGCCCTGCACATATCTTGCCCTCAGTCATTACTTCAGACCTTGGAGGTATAACTATTCTATTGACCAAAGCAATATTGTACTCTCGTGCTGTACCCTCCATCTGAATTGGATGTTCTATCCCTGAGATCTCAACCTTGTGTGTGCGCATATTTATGATAGCTTCATACTTGACAAGAAAATCTAAACCAAGAATTCCATCTACAGATAGATCCGCCACTATCATCTCATGCTTCAGAGTTGTTCCATTTAGCACGAGTTCTATAGATATTTTACCATATATCTCTACACAGGATCCATTAGCTGACAGGACGTCCCTGTCTACTTTCTTTAAGGAATGATAGTCTCCTTGTATGTTTTCAAAGCATACTTTCGATAGTAAGGAAACAGTTGCACCTGTGTCAACGAGTAGATAGGTATCCATCCCACATATTTTGGCAGTCACTTACGCCCCGGACTCCTTAATAGAATGAACAATTCGAGAGTGTTCATCAGTCTTTTGCGTTCTGGCTTGGGTCCGGTCATATGACTTATGCTCAGTCATGCCTCTCATCTTCTGTCTAGGTTCTGGGGGAGAGGTTGTATCTTTAAGCATGGGACAATCTCTTTTCAGGTGTTTGTCAGAACCGCATTTGTAGCATGTTCTAATACTTATACCATTTCCTGAGGTTTTCTTAATTTCATCTCTCGTCTGCCTTGTATCGCGTCCATTCCTTTGCATTTGAAACTTCCATTGTTTCTTGTCTTTTATCTCCCTTTGAAGATATTGCATATTTTTCTCCATGGTCTCTAGGAATTTATCTATCCTTGATCCCTGACTTGATCCATGCTTGTCTTGATCCATGCTTCTGACATTCTCGGCGCGACGACTTTCTGCTTTATAAAAAGCTTCGAGCTCAACAGCTCTCTGTATAGCATCATTAAAACTGCTAGGTCTGGACTGTTTGATCTTAAGACGCATTTCCGCATTATGCAATCCATCTAAAAACTGTTCTGTGGCAAGAATCTCACGTACATCATCCGTTGCTGTGGGATAGGCTAGGTTCACTAGCCTCCGTATATCTTGGCCCATCTCTGGTAAACTCTCTGATGGTTTTTGTCTCCTTTCCCTGAGCTGAGTCCGATACAGCTCAGTTTGGTTCAGTGGAGCAAACCGATCCTGTAAGCATTTGACTAATTTTGCATAATTCTGCCTCTCATCCCTGGGCTGATTACCCAGCACACCTTGTGCTAACCCTCTAAGAGATGCAGCTAAATATAACCCCTTTTCCGTCTCAGTCCATTCATTCAAGAGACTTACAGACTCAAAATAAGACAAGTAGTCATTCCACATACTGGAACCATCATACGTAGCAGGTTTAATAAAATTCCTTGGCCTTGATCTATTCCGAATTGTATCTGTCGCCAGATGAGTATTTGTGCCATGTGCCGAATGCTGTCCTCGGTCTCCAGTCCTATCATCAGTCTCATCACATATGCATACATCCTCAGTAGTTGCATTTTCAAGCAACCTATCTGTCCGTCTTGTAAACGGAGTACTCGTCCTTGTTTGTTGTATGTGTCTTGGGACACTGGTAGCATTTTCCTGTAGACCTATCATTCGCATAGACTGCTCTATCTCCCTATTCAGATTTTCTATTTGTCTTTCTATCAGTGTTATGTCGTGTAAACTTGACATCGTGAAAATAACAGTAAATTATCAAATATCATCAAATGTAATTAACAAATTGGATCTAACCCAAATCCCGACGCTGCCGCCAATTTTTGTAACGTGTATGGGTACGTGAATTTGAGTATAGATCCTTAATCAAGTAAATAAATTAAACAAATGATTATGTAGACTAGAGATAGATCACTGATTAAACAAATAATTTGAAATGATAGATGACAAAGCATATGAAAAATGAACGAGTCAATATATACATATATTATTAGGATTTCCTATCCTTAACATAACAAAAACAACTAAGGCGTATAGGTCTGTGTCCCTGATGTATCCAAACCCGGGATGTGTCCTGTACTCGGACACGTCTATGACAGGTACGTTTTAAGTTTCTGTCCTATACCCAGACAGATTTAAGTATTTACAAGTTTGGCTTTCCAGAAAGCCTTTAATGTCATCTCTTTGGCTTCATTAATGTCACAGAATAAACAGTGATATGTAATTTTTTTTCTCAGCTATTACAAGCCTAATATATATTTTTTTAAATAAAAAAAACACACATTTATTTGGGGGGCATAGCTATATTTCAACAATTTTTTTTTAATAAGGGAGGAGGCTTGCAGTGAATAGTTACAGCAGTAAAAGGCTAAAGGGATTGGGACGCAGATTTGAAAATCATATTTTCAAACAAATTATAGATAATAACATGATTCATATGTTGCTAAAGCATTTAACACGGTCACACAAAAATATATTAAAATCGTGTTCAGAAACCTTTTTTATCTGGAAATAATTAAAACTACGAAGTTCAAGACGCATTTGATTGTCACACATCCTTGCACTTAGCAAAGTAAACTTTATTCATAATATTTAAGAAAAGAATATATTGTGTTGTGTATGAAGGAAAAAATATGTAAAGCATGCATGATCCAGAAAATCCAGTATACACTGGAGAAATTAATGTGAGAAAGCAAAACCAACTCAACAGAATTATCAGGCCTTGTCAAGTGATTGTGCATCCTAAACAAACTGAAAACTCCCTGTAAAATGCAAACAATGACAACAACTCGTGTCCTGTTTTTTATATTTAAAAAATGGCACAGGTGTTTGACGGGATTTAATGAATAATGGAATATTAACTTTAGATCAATTCATTAAATTGAAGTTAAATTTTGAATTAACATAGAAGAATTTAAATTGTAATCAACGCAGGCCCCCTAAAAGTTCAAATAAATGGAAAGGCACCCTCCTGATAACACGTTATATTAAAGCTGTATGAAAATATGCCTTATTGACTTCAAATATACATGTGTATATACAATGTAATTAAAAAATTGTAACCACTAAGCAATATTCGTAAAATTTGTATACATTTTTTTTTTTACAAAAAGATTGGTAAAACATCATCTTTCTTTTTAGTAACCTCACTTGCTTTACAGCGGATTATAATGCACTAACTCATAATAGTCCGTCCATTTACGACGATTTTCCATAATTGCATTCTTTCAAATAACATGACCATCGTGCCCATGGTGTATAAAACACGGGCGGATTCAAGGGGACGTGGGGGCGCATCCCCCCTTAAAATTTCAAAGAATAATATGACTAGTATAAATAATGCCATACTTTGGCTAACTAACCAATACCACTATTGTTGTGCCCGATTTTACTATTGAAATACACGAAAACACAGGACCTTTCGGAGGCTTTGCCCCCGGGGCACCCACCATAGAAAGTATAATATGACTAGTACATTAATAATGCTGTACTTTGAAGTGTAACTAACCAATACTACTTTAATTGTGCCTGGTTTTACTCTTGAAATACACGAAAACGCAGTGCTTCTGGGGGCTTCGCACCCTGGGAACCCAACAGGGTTTTGTCCTGAACCCACTGGGGGCCTTATGGCGGTCCCCAGGCACCTGTCTGAACAAAGTTATCTAAGCCCCCCCCCCCCCCCTCCTTACATGCTTTTAAATAGAGGGTAAGTAATAATATTTAATTGCTATCAGGTAAAATAAAGCATCTACAAATTATCTGAGAAGTCCCAATTTGCCAACACTGAATTTACAACTGTTTTGGGAATGCAGTATTAAGATTTTGGCTGCATTTAAAAAATGTTTATAGGAGCAGTGATATATGGTGAATTTTTTGTCATTGATATAATTTAAAATTGCATAAAAATGAATGCAAGTTCTTAAATTATATTTAAAATATTTAAAAAAAAAACAGTGTAGGAATGCAAGGAAATATTGGCAATGATTCTTTGTGATCTTTTTTCTAATGCCTGTAGTTTCTTAGATACTAGTGCTTTGAATTTCTAATTTTTTTTCCTTATAGTACATTCGCTGAAGAAGATATGTATTATCCAAAAATGGCAGGAAATAATGTACCAAACAGAAAAAAAAAGATTTTTCCATCATTTCATATCAGTTCATGTACGTACTACTGTAAATGTTTTAACTTTGATATTGTTTCTCAGTTAATTATTGGATCCACGCCTCAGCTGATATTTGGCGAGTTTTGATACACACGCTGTGACCTAGTTAGACCTTTCTATCTAGCGCTGGTCATCAATTACGCAATAGTTTAGATGACTTCATAATTAAGAACATATATATTTTGAAGATGCATCACCACCCAGGCGATATTGTGTCTGACTCTCCAATATTTCTGTGCAGTTTGTTTTCTTTATCGATATTAGACAAATCGTCCATCGTTTACATCTCTATAGTCTATATTTAGAAAATCGCATCATCGCCTCAAGTATTAACCGCTCGCTGCTCCTCGGATGGCACGTACCTCGCAATATGGAGCTTAGCGGTGTCAGCCGAGGATTACCGGTTGATTAATTAGTCAGCCCGCGGGCTGACTAGTTATGGTACGAAGAACTTCCAATGCGCGTGCGTGACCTGGAATTCTGGGAGTGGTTCTGCAGTAAATCACTCCTGCTAATTTTATTTCAGTAAAATCAATATAGATTATAAACCAACAAATACCTGTTTAACACGGAAGCAATCTGTAAATTTAACTCAAAAAGGAATTTCCCGATGCTTATTGTTGTTTAGAAGGTTTCAAACAGTTTACTGGTTCGCAGTAATTTAACTGGTTCGCAGCTGATTATGTGTTCTACGCAGCAAAGCATACAGTTACTACTCTTGGATGAATTTAATGTTTGACGCGTCAATTGAAGCTCTTTTATAAAATATAATGAATGTATTTTACTTATGTATTTAAATCTACAGCACAAGCATTGGTTTATTACATATTTTTAGCTTTTCAGCTTTACTGCTTTTACTTTCGTTTTCACTACAAATCATTTCGCACTCTCTACCATCGGCTCATACATTCACCTCTGTCGTTGGCTCACGTATACACAGTGTTAAACACGAGAAATAGTGCGTTTGTTTTAATTCATTACAATTCCATTTCTATGCTTATGTCTGAGTTTTGAGATAGATATGTACTAAATCAATCCAGAACTATTAATTTAAATTGAAACAATTATTCAAATAACACGTTTTATACGTTATGTCAAAAATCTTGACGTGAGCCCATTGCAGAGGTGTCTGAGAGAGGAACGAACGACAACTCTGCATTGGAGATTGATCATTTCGATCCCGATGCTAAATAGCGGACATACTTGTTAAGTCATACAAAAGATACTTCGGAAATTAAACACAACTGGCTAAGCTTGCTCGTTTGTTGCCCCCCGCTGATATTAGTGAATGTCAATTTCAGTCTGTCTATCCGTTCCTCTATAGTTCTGTCTGTCTGTAACACTTTCATTTTCCCGCAATATTGCGTGAAGTCTTTGGGCTTTTGCAGTGAAATTTTACACAACTGTTTAAACCTTATATGGCCTTTGGAAGACCCTCTTGATTTTGAGGTCAAAGGTCAAGGTATTAAATTCAGAAATCCCGTCTGTTTAAACACTTGTTTTCGCGCGATATCTCTATAAGCCTTTGAGCTTTTGCAATGAAATTTTATACAAAAACTCCCTATGGCCATATATATGGCGTAAGGAATACCCCTGTGTATTTTGAGGATCAAACGTCAATGTCATAAATTCATACTTCTGTGTGACTCTGTGTTAAACTTTCATTTCCAGTCAATATCTCAAGAAGGTTTTGATTTTTTGCAATTAAATGTCATAAACCATAACTCCCTATGGCCATGCCCTGGAAGCCCCCCCCCCCCCCCCCCCCTGCGCATGCTTTTTTACCCGTAAATTGGCTTGTTTTTTTTTTTTATAAACTACGACCTGATGATCTAGGTTGTGCCAATCATATTTATGAATTAATAGGTTTATTATATTAAAAGAGGTCTGATAAATGAATTTATTGCCAAAAGTGATTCAATCAGCGGCATGATAAACTCTAACAAGGATGAGAGTGAAGCTTATTGGACCCCGTTTTGTTAAAAATGGCATATATAATTTCTATATATCCCCCTCCCCCTAAAATATTATAGATCTGATAATGAGATTGTAGGTTTATAACCTCTTTGAATTATGTTACGTAAATTGGAACTTCAATGTTTATACATACTTTCCGTTCTTTTGATTTTGAGATAAACAATGCAAGAATCTGCATGCACAAACGCTTTTGTTCCTATGCAGAAAAAATCTTAAGACGATGTTTCAATTTTAGTGCCCAACTTTGCTACCAATTAAAAAAAAAAGATTTGTTTTTAAAAATTTAGAAATTTATTTTGTATATTGTTTAATGGACGTTGAAATTGAATACTGTTCGTTATTTCCATATCCTTCTTGAAGGCATTTTTTTCAGTTCTCTATGATTCTTTAAAATATTATCACAGAGAAGAAAATCCACTGGCTGACTCTCTAAGCTTTTTTTAAAAGCTAAACTTGTGGCAGCTTACACTGGGACTTCACATCCGGAAATCAAACTTAATGTGTCATCTCTCGTGAGAGATGACAATCATCTCTCGTGAGAGATGACAATTATGAAGTAAATTATCACTATATTCCTTCACAATATATTTTAAGCCCAGTATACTAGCCACCGTATACTGTATCCTCTTAAATCCCGTACCTTGCTATTTCGTTTTAAGCGTCCGTCTGTTGTGAGCTCCTACTACTGCCAGCTTTCAGCAGAACGCTCTTTTATATATTGATGATCACCCGGACTACCCTTGGTCGCTATCGTATCGAACTACGATAAAGTCCGGGTGACGTAATTCAGCTAGCATCCCGAGCCCGATCTGTCACACTATCTTTTAGATGAACAAGTTTATCTTTTAAAAAGATAGATGAGCTAGCGCCGTAGCAATTTTTAAACACAGAAAGTAAGATCCGTGATCAAGTGATTTATTTTGCTGAATTCTTTAATTTTTATCGAGGCTGGAGATTGATAAAGTTATTATTGTTTTGTGAAGCGTATCCATTTTATAGACACATAGGTAAAGATACAGGGGGGGGGGGGGGGGGGGGGGCGGTGAAATATTGGAGTTTTGGCCCAACGGAACATATATGACCTTTACTGGAGAGGGGGGAGGGTGCTCTATATAATATGAAGAAGATGCCGATTGAGACATTGTTGCATGTATGGGCTGATTTAAAGAAGAGAATTTCTTGGCAATTTAGCAAAGAAAATACACGGGAGTTGAAAGGAATGTAGAAAATAAGTCAAAGTGTATATTGTGTAAAGAGTCCAGAGAGTTTGGAACGCATGTGAAGTAGCTTAATTGGTCCTTTGGGTCATCTTTGTCAAGATATGCTAGGTTAAAAGCCACATTGAAATTTTTTAAACACAAATAGTGGATTTATTCGTTATTTTTAGTGTAAATTCTTGCTTCTGTTTCTGGAATTTGTAAGATTGGCTGAATTGACCAATCAGAAATTAGAATCTATCTTTGGTTGTGCTTATACCGGTATGTAAAATTAAAAAAAAAACTAAAAAAAAAAAAACAAAAAAAACCTCCCTTGTCATTGTTTAGGACAATCAGATAATAACTCGGGCTTTTCCATCAGCAAAAAAAAAAAAAAAAAAAAACCCAGAATTTGAAATATTATAAATATATCTTTAAAGTGTAAGCTACACAATAAATAAACAATTATTTCATGCTACAACATGCTACAACGAAATTGTTATCGAACGGTCTATCTGTAGTAGTTTTCACAGTTTTCCCAGAATGCACGGTCATGGCGGCCGAGCATGCGTATTCAAGGAATTTGGACTAACGTAGTTGCTAGCGCTCGAGAGAGCGCTAGCAACAAAGACAGTTCACCAATAGCGGGAAAAATTCTATAGTAAGCCTATTGGTTCTTCCAAACCACATGACATCTATCACATGTCTGAATTTGACCAAATATGTAAAATAGCCATAGGCATTTTGCATGTATCACCGATTGAAAGAGTAACGATAATTCAATAGCACAAGAGAATAGGGCAATAGGAATGTGTATCCAATTGTGTTTCAACTCAAATCAATGGCGGATTTAGAGGGGGGCAAGTCCCCCCCCATTTTTGTGTCCAAAATCAGTATACACAAAATTTAATAAATTAATTTTTGGTGTGGCTGCGCGCCCCTCCTCCGACCTCAACCCCCCCCCCCCCCCTCAGAAGATTCATGGATCCGCCACTGATATAGAATAGAATTTATTACCAAATCAGGGCGTATTGGACATAATCAAGTAATAGACAGCTGCAGAATACAACATATGATGAAGAGCAATTCTTCCATTAAGTACAAGTATATATATTGGTGGCATTTTTAAGTTTCATATGTAGACATACACGATGGGTTGTTGTGCAAATATGTGCATTATTGTTATAAATGATACATGTATACATATATCTAAACAATGATGATCAAGTGAAATAATCATAACAACAAGAAATACAATATTCCTTTCATGTCATTTATTATTCATAAAAATATTTAAAAACAGACTGCCACATGCTTGTTTATTGCATTTAGATAGCGTTAACACATTTTGAAATGTAAGCTCCCAAGTGAAAAATATATGTAGGATTTTCTTTTTTTTCAAAATATGACGAAAACATGCCACAACTTATTATTTTTTCTTACAGGGATCATTAGTTGTTGTCAATACAGTAATTTTTTTTTCTTCAGTACTTTTTAAGAAATTGGTTAGAATAGAATTCGAGGTTTTTTTCTTTTCTGGCACAGTGGTTCTTGAGAAGAAGATTTTAAACCATACGAGGGGTTATCAAAAAGTTCGTGGACTGAGGCTATAAAATTATTACTATGTAGTCTGTGCTTTCAAAATTTATATGGAACATAAAACAACAAAAAATAAAGAAATGTTGAAAATTTTAGCCTGATACGTTCATTATTTGCCAAATTATTACAAAATATAAATTACATTATATGATCACCCGGCGCTGTCGTCATTTATTTTCATGACGTCCGATAACGTGATTGTTTTTTTTTTTCAATGTCCGCTTCTTCTACCTCATACACATTTTGATGAGATTCCCTGGAGCTTAGTAAGGACTTAAACCCGCCTTGCTTATATGACTTTACCATGTCATGAACAGTGGCCCTCAATGAATATAATATTCCAAATGGATTAATACATTGGGAGAAATCCGCGCTTGATTGTGCTGGCATATTTTGCTTTTGGAAGTTCAATATCTACAACACGTGATAAACGTCATTTTTTGACGTGATTGATTTTTCCCACCTTGACTGCAAATCGACATTAACTGTGTATCCCTTTTCTCTCTGAATCTATTTTGACATTAAAAGACAAGTACTATGGATGCATATTATTTCCCTGTAGCCAGTTTCAATATATTTTAGGTCTATACCAGTTTTTTTCAGGGGTAAAACTTTATAGAATGTTGGAAGCTGAAACCCCTCCCCCTTTTGACGTCATTTTCAAGGCCTCATTTGTTTGATCATTCCGTGTAAAATTTACGATAAAATTTCATAGAACTTCCAGAATGAAGTGAAAATTTCATATTTTATGGAACAATAGTGTTCCGACACATACCTGAATTAACGGGATTTTTGGATGTCAAATGATCATATCAAAAGAGTTTTTCTCAGTTACACATACACCGTGCATAACCCCACATATGGGGGCGCGGAATGGTGCCACCCGGGGGTGAGGAATTCGAAGCGGAATTTTCAATGTTCGTTGACCTGATTAGCTTTCCTACAGTGACTGAGATGAAAATAATCCTAAATTCACTTACGGCGGAACACAGTGATATCCCAGCTTAATTACTGTTACTCGTTTCCCAGCTCGGAGCTCGCCCTAGAAATACATGAACACTTCTGCAATATCTGGCAAGAGCATGCGGGAACGCAAATTTGACCGTTTCTTTGTGAAAGTTGGTGCCTTATATATCACCCAGCTTCATTTGATTTATGTGAGGGACTTTTAGATATGATTTTGCTCCAGACACTCTAATGTTTCGGAGAATTCCACATCAAATAAAGGGGACAGACTTCAATATAAGTATGTGGCACTTGGGGGTGAAGATTTTAGTGGAGGTTGGGGGAAGGAATAAATCTCTAATTAATGGAAAGGAATCGTTTCTATAAAAATTATATTGATTATACAAACATTGAATTGCTACAATAAATTTATTAACTTTCTCATAATTTCATAAACCTTTTCCCTGAATAAATGCGCTTTAGGGCATATTTAAACTGTTTACTAGACATCTATTTGTATATTTCGATATAATTTAATTTTAGTTGTAACACGTCATTTGATTGTATAAAAGATTTAATTTATATTGTATCACATAACTTGGCTACGTCACAATGAGCTACGACAAAAACGTTTATTAATACTCCGCTTGATGTTAATTTTAAAATTTGCTCAGTTTGGAGGAAAAAAACTGTCTCTTTGTTTACACTGAAATTATAAGGAATGAAGCTTAATGTAACCCATGTTATACGATACATGTATCTACATAAATTGGTCCAACTTATGTTTTATCGTATATTATAGGTTAAGATAAGACCGCCGAACATTAACTGGCAAAACTGGAAATATACAGCTTACGTCATTTCTATCTGTTACAATCAAAACATTCAGTGATAGACAATGAAATGGGCGGGTACAGTTCGACCCGAACGTGGGGAAAACATCTGATTGAAATTGCAGATCGAAATTCATTTTCAATCCACTGAGCTGTTTTCAAAGCAAAGAGTGAATGAATGATCCAAAAATCAAGTAATTTCAACTCCGAAATACATATTGTTTGAAGTTCACATTAATATAGTTTTAGCTTATGATTTTAAGAACGTGAAAGATCATAGAAGACAAAGATTATATTTCAGGAGATATTTGATTCTAGAAGGGGGGGGGGCAAAAATTGTCGAGTCAGGTCATGGCTTAACATGACAATATATTTTATTTCTAGGATTATAAGAGTGCATGAGTTTTATACTTATTCTCACTGAAAACTTGGACAACTTTATTTAAAAATCGTCCAGCCCCCCTCCCCCCTCACCAACACAAAGATATGCATATATTTACCAAACAGAAATGAAATATTTGTCCCTTAGATATTAATTTATTTAAAACACTGGACAAAAAAATCAAACTGTACCAAATTAAAATTATTTTTCTTCTGGTTCAATCAGTAATAATATGCCTTCTAGCCTAGCTGAGGTGGATTGAAAATGAATTTCGATCTGCAATTTCAATCCGATGTTTTCCCCACGTCCGCGTCGAATTGTACCCGCCCATTTCATTGTCTGTCACTGAATGTTTTGATTGCCATTTAATGTTCCGCGGTCGTAAGATTCATTCCTTAAATATACATGTACTTAAGGTATACATATCTTCCTTTTACAGTAAATAGAACTTGAGCAATAGTTAAGAGTACATATTACATATATACTTCTTGTTAGTCCGTTATTTATACACTGAATTAACGAGGGATTTTCCAGTTCATGACAAGGGGCATACGGCGGGTGTGACCGGTCGGCAGGGGATGCTCACTCCTCCATGGTACCTGATCCCACCTCTGATGTTTAGCAGGTCCGTGTTTGCTCTGCTCCTGTTTTGTATTGTTTTATGAAATTTTGATCTTGAATACTGTTCATTATCTCCATATTTTCCATGTACATAGATATGATTTAGAATTTTATATACGCGTGTTCATGCAGTGAAATTAATTAAATATACTGACTATTGAAAGGAGAGGAGCTAACAAGGCGTTCAGAATACCCATAGCTTCAGATATTTAAAAATCATGCATATTCAATTTGTGAAAAGAATTTAGAGTAAATTTTTCATTATTGAAATTAAGATAAACAAAACCTTTCTTAGAAAAATTTTCTCGAAAAAAAAAATTATTCAAGACCTGTTATTGTAAATGGTATTCGTGGGGTTCGAACCCCCTAGCAATAAAAACATTGAGTATCACCACAGACACTTGAGGGCTGGACCCCCCTTTTTTCACATCACCTTTGCTATTGAAAATGTCCATTGAAAGGTTGGTTGGACTTAATTCTTACCACAGTATAGTGATATCAAGAAAATGTAGTATTGTATCACTATGGCAAAAAAAAAAAAAAAAATTGGCCACTACCCCCCCCCCCCCCCGAAATAGGATTTCCAAATTTTCAAATTTGGTCAAAATCCCTCCCTTCTGTTTTGCTTGTCAACTTTTACAGGTGAGTAAAATTTTTTCTTGCCCCCGTTTTAAAAAAGGTCGCACGTAACATCGTTCCCCCCCCCCCGTTGCTACGTGCAGATCTATGTTAAGGGACTCCGTCCCTCAGCCAGGAAGGACAACTCTTTAATTTAAATTTTAATTCAAAAAGTCTTTAAATGAAGCTTGAAAATTAAATATTTTCATGCAACAATATTCATTATAAATACATATTTATATGTACATATTTCTCCAAATATTAGCATTTTTATGATCGTATACATTGTAAAATAGTGATTATTTAAAGGTCGTTGAAGAAAATACATGTATCATCTAAATGTACATGTATATTGAAATAATAAAGTAAATAGTAAATTTTCAAGGAATATATTCATCTCACCCTTTTTTCTACATCATCAACATAATAATGCTTTAATCATTGGAAAGTAGTATTTGAAAGGATCCTTGACCAGGGAAAAACCGCTGACCATAAAAAAGCCAAAAAAGTTCCTACTCTGAAATCATCTCACAAGGCATTAATTTGTAACAACACGGCCATTTTCCAAGAGAAATTATTTATTGTTGACGAAATTGACCGAGTTGCTACGATTGCTCGCAATGGGGTTAAAAAGAATATCCGACGTCACTGTTCATGTAGTAAGGTCTTAAGGATTGATCCCAGTCAGAGAATTATTATCAATTTTCTTTTCCGGTATAATCAGCAAGCCCACCTACACAAAAACAAACCCTTAGGCAGTACCAATACTTGTATTTTTTATTAACTAAATTTAGCGGGTGGTTGGGGTGCAACATTCAGGCATTGTAATTTTTTGCCTATCAATTATTTAACACTTCTTTCAAAAACGATTTCCCTTAATTTTATTTCAATTTGAAATTATTTTGAAATGTGGAAAATCAAGAATAAACGTATTTTTACCCCCCCCCCCCCCCAAACGATGTTACTTGCCTTTATGACAATGATTTGAGATGCTAAAGTTCAATTAAATATACTGGTTTACGCATAGTATCAATAAGTTATAGCTACTCTAAGTGGACTTGACCTAAAAAAACTGTGATTCTTCAGGCAAATACACCACACCAACATCAAAGCAAAATCTAAATTTACCGTCAGTTTTATGGTACAATTGTCACTTAACTACATGTACATGTATATACTATAGTAACAGTGAAAGAAATAAAGTTTTTGTACATTTAATAAATGTAAATAGGTAAATATTGTGTGTTGCACAGTGTAAAGAGAAAAAAAAGGTGTTTTTTATTCTCATTTTAAAAAAAAATATGGAATTTATTTTGTTCTGCACTAATAAATACGATAAAAATGCCTAGGTTACGTATATATCTATAGGCTTGATGCAACACAATCAATTCAAAGTCAGACGTTAAATTTGACTTTCAGAATATACTAAAATGGATAATGTATAATTTCTTATGTGTCACCTATTCACGAGTTGGTACGATGTTTCACGCAATATTTTTTGACCAAGTCAAGGGCCCCGGATGACATTCTAACTTACAGATGTACAATTTAAACATTACTTGAATAAACAAATTCATGCACAGTTAGATATTGTAAACTAGATAATCAGTTAAATTCATATTGGGTGTCAATGAGAACAAGACATTATATAGAAGTGGGCCTCATCCCCTGAAAATCCAAACATTATACAATATACACGCTGTCATCGGTAGAAATTTCCTTAAATTTATTCTCAGCATGTGATTGTAAGCATAAGTTTCAATTATTTGCTTTTCGTATTTGTGATAGATAGATCTCATTATGCATAATGTGCACAGTCGGTGATCTTCGGCTTACTCCGCTACACTCCATTCAAAATGGTACACGAGCCATCCGAGGAGCTCCGAGTGATATATGTACGCCATAACCCCCCCCCCCCCCAAAAAAAAAATCATAAATAAATTAAAGTTAGAAATTATTGACGATTATAGGATATTATTCACAAAACGTACCTGGTCCAGTTAAAATTAAAATAAATCCTAACTTTTTTTTCTTAGAGTCGGGATATGATAGGAAATTGTCAAAATTTCTTTAATTCCTGATTGAAGAAAATTTAATCATTTGCAGTAAATAGACAAGTATAGAAAGCGACTTCATTTGTAAGAAAGGACTTAATAAAAGGTTACTTACAGAGATCAAAAAGGGAGTCCTCAAGACTCAAAAGACAAAACTATATAAAGTTCACAAAAATAAGAGTTCGTAAACATAAGCATTGACATACTATTGGCATACAATCGCAGTGTGAATTGAACAGCTTCCCAGACATAAGATTAACTTGATACTCTGCAATCTATAATCTATATCTATCATCTATAATTGAGAAAGAATATGGAACTATCGAAGTTTGAAAAAAAAAAATCTACAACACTTTTTCTTATGATGTGAATTTCAAGACAATGATCCAGAACTTCATTCATTGATCAAGCATATGAGCGATGTTTTCTTTTTAGAAGGAGGGCTGGGGTTGGGATATGGTGTCTGTACCAGTGTTTTCAAACTGGTTATGGTCGAACTAAAAGAAAGAAATTAATAGTAAAATAAATACGTGAAAACCAACATGAACAAGCAAAATCGAAACGAAAAATAAATTTTAAAAAAGTAAGAGAGAATAAAGAGATAAAAAAATCGGAATTTATCCTTGAAAGGCTTCCCTTTCCGTAGTAACACAGACGAGCACATCCAGGAACGGGGGGGGGGGGGGGGGGGGGTAATCAAACCTTTTAAAGTTTTAATTACAATATTATGTAAGATTATAAACTCAAGATGTGCTCGTATTTATAGTCTGCAACTACTGTTTTGGCCTGAAATCAGATCAGTAATCAGAAAATGAAACTAATGACCTACATGCGTCTGATTCAATACATGACCTATTTCGCTCTTAATTTTCGACTTCAACAGCATCAGCTTACCTTAGGTTACCGAGTTTAGTTTTAATTTATTGCAATTAATCTAGGCAATGAATACAAGACCACAAATTAGGCTTGAAAATGACCACTGTTTATTATGTTCACATTTTATTGCGTCATACAATTGAATTTTAATCTTTGTTGCGCCGAAGGTGACGTGTTAATTTTAGTGAGTAAATACGGAAGTCCGTATGGCTTTGCCGCTTCAACCTTCATGACATGGCTATACAAAAAAGTTTCTTAGCTGATGCACTCATGTTTTTTTCTTAGTATTAATTAACAAAATGCTATTGCAACCATGATAGAATCAGTGAACTTGATTCGAATACTTAATCTCTGATGACAAACTTTGGGCACCGAGTCGCCAATTCTCGGGCCTTTCTGTCTAACGGAGAAACAATCTGGAATGTGTTACATGTAAACCCCCCCCCCCCAAAAAAAAGAAGAAAAAAACAAAATAAAACATTGAAATAAATGCTAGGGACCACTTACTTATCTGTAGAGACTGGAGCTCAGTCGGAAAGACAAAAAAAGCGATTCTTTTCAGAGCCTATGCACGTACATTGATTTGTTGATGAAAATTTTTGACAGCTCACGAATAAATTAAACCATTCATAAACAATCAAAAATTAAATTACTTTATATAATTTTTTGAAAAAATTACCAGTAAAGCGATAAATTGACGATATTGAACATTTTTTTTTCAAGATAGTTTTAGGCGTGTCTATTTTTTAGAAAATGTGTATTACGCAAATATATTTTTGTTTTGCTTTGTCGTATAATTTTTTTTATCGGCAAACGCGCAGACTAGACGTCATGTCTTTGAAGCGCTATTGTGACGTAATTACGTTATGTCACGAAGGTCCCTTTTCGCTTGACGCAACTCAAATATTACTCCATCAAAGTTTGATTTTGGGGCAAATGTTGGTTAATACCGCATATAGTTCTTTTAATCCCCTTCACCCAAGGATCTTATAATCTAAATTGTGGCAAGTGTATATGAAATTGGACCAGTATGTGGTTCTGAAGAAGAGATTGAAATGGAAAAAGTTTACAGACAGACGGATGGACAGCTAGACAGACGGACCACAGACAAAGTGCGATCAGAAAAGCTCATTAGAGCTTTCAGCACCGTGGTGGCGAGCTAAAAACTGTATTTAAAACCGTGTATTAATATATTTACACTTTTGAAAGGGGTGAGAGAACTTATTAAAATGACTTATACATGTACATATATAAATAGCATTTTCAACTTATATTTCACTTAATTATATTAATTTAACACATATTTTTCACATGTACAATTTCTAAAGTTTGCCTAAGAGAACGCTATAATATCTACAGTTTTTTTTTTTTAATGATAATAACTTAATTTATCGGTTAATGTCATGGGTAAAATACACTGTATGTTTTTCTTTTTTTTTTTTCAAATATTATAATAATCTATTGACATTTTTTCCACGATCTAAATATTCGCTTATTGAACATTCTGACATTAAAAAAAGTTTGTAACGCAAAAATTGCGGGAAATTTTTCCGTAGTGTAGCAGGTGCGTGATCACGTGACACAAGTTTCCCTGACGAAGAATGACGATTCGGTTGTTTACAACATGGCGGATGCCATAGGCGGCAAACCCCAAACTCTGTATTATTAATCGCAGAATTCTTGATTGTTAAGGGTGTAATTTTTCTCTAGGTAAGTAATAATCAATTCGTTATTTTATGTTTAATAATTCAATATTTCTTCCGGTCCATTGCTTTCTTAACATACGTTTAGCATCTATTTTGTTCGAATTTCCTCTAAACACATGATCAAGATTTATAACTTTTATTTCTTGGTGTATTGTAGATATTGAAAAGAGGATGAATATTGAAAATATAATTATTGCGAATTGTTGACTATATGAGAAATTGTATTGAAACTATCACTCTTATTTATTGCAAATGCAGTTGTTTTGATAACGCTTTGAAAGGCATGTAGGGTGAATTCACCATGCATCGGATACCCTTGTACTTCAGCAAGTTCTAGCGATATCGCTACAGACGGAAAATTATCAAAATGGAGTTTAACATTTAGTTTGTAATTAAAATACTATTTTGGGACATAATTATATGTCCTTTATTGAGAAAATATCATCAAAAATCGAGTTTTTAGTGATAACTCAAAATTCACCATGGATCGGACATTGTTTACCATGCATCGGACAGACGGTATTTTGACCAGAAAAATATCATACCTTTATCAAAGTGCTTTAAAATGCTTGATATGGATATATTTTTATCTTTTATCGAAGAAATAACCCTCAACTTAAATTTCATTGACGATATCATTGCACAAATGTAGAACGATTCAAGAGACCTCAGTCTGCCTTAGAAATGCTTCAAAGTGCTTATAATGCGGTAATTCGCGCCCTTTTTTTCATGGTTTATCATACTCTGGTTTGTAGAAATAAATTGAGTCAAATTGCAGACGTTTTATATCGATAACTTGTATTTTGACTGAAAATATAGAGTTTTTATTTTCCTTTTCCGCAAAAAACAGCTATCAGATGGGTTCTGTATGAAAATGGTAGTACTTACCATTGCATCGGAAAGTGTCCGATGCATGGTTAATTTGTGTCCGATGTACGGAGAAATGAACATACTAGTGAAAACCAGTTCTATAAAGAATTATACGAACATTGAAGTGAAATTTCTTTAAAATTTATGTAAAATTACCAATCTTTGACTTTATTTACCAAAGTCTGACTCGTTCCGCTGAAGTCGAATTTTAAGAACGATAACTCTAAAAATCGAAAAATCATAAATTTCTGGTTATTCCCCTTTGATGATGTAAAATATGACGTAAGTTCAAGGCCATTCTCGGAATATTTTTATCACAACATGATAATAACAATCGGTATCATTAAAAAATTTAAATCTTCAGCTTCTAGACAGAAACAAATAAATACACGGAACTCTTAAGTTGAAAGAGAATTTATTGTCTAAAGTTGTCCGAAGCAAGGTATGTGTCCGATGCATGGTGAATTCACCCTACTTTCATTTTTAGTTGTACTTCAGATTTAATTTTTCTCTCGTGACATAGGTCTCTTTTCTCTTTTTAAACAAGAATTAAATTAACATTTAGTTACATTGGGTTTTGATCTTGTTGAAGTATAATCGTTTTGTGCTCGTATAGATTTGTACCAGATTGATATGGGTAAGTTTCCTAATGTAAAAAAAAATTGAAAATTTTATATGTAGTTGTTTTGTTAACTTTACATTTCATGTATCAGGACTTTGTTAAAAAACAAAAACAAAATGTCACAAATTAATGACCGACACATTGTTGGCTTGTTCTAATAGAAGGAAGCAATATGGTTTGAAACTAATGGCATTATGCTTGTCAGAAATATCATTTCCTATTCTTAGAAATATATTATACACCTTTTTTTGTATCGAAGTGCAAGTTTAAATCTAGTATGGATAAAAAGGGTTATTTTGTTCAAGAAGAAGCCATTATATTTACATAAATAAGCAATTGTTGCAACATATGTCATTGCATCACGGTGGCATTGTTAGATTCCTTAGATTTCTATTCATAGATTTCTTTAAAATCTTTTTAAAGATCATAATTTTATTTTCAAAATTTTAAATATTCAGAATTAAGTGGACCATAAAAAGTAATGTATTTCCTTCCTGAGAAAAAAATCTGTTTTACAAGATGAGTTTTATTTCATATATAATTTACCTCATGTTTTAAAGTAAAATAACCAACTGAAATTACATGTGAAACAAACAAGAATACATAGAAAAAATTGAACCAAATTTTTACTTTATCCATGTACTTTTTAACAAAAATAGAGAGGGTGAGTAGTTCATTTAGGACTGTTGATTGTGGTGTAAATTTGAATTGATTATAGATGGTTTGATAGCCATCTCCCCCATGTAATGTGTGAGTGTATGTAGAATTACCTTTCCACAGGTCATATTTCTTTTGGTTTCCAAGAAGTTGTTGACTACAGTCTTATGCTTATGATGAATTATTGATGCCTTTCCTAATTAAAGTCCAGCAGAGCTATAGTCTCTGATGTTCCTTTTCCTTTAGTCTTATCATGAATTAAGATTTGACAACCATTTTCACCTTAAAACTTCAAAAAAAAAAAAAAAATCTGCTTGTAAGGTTAAAAATCTCTTTCATGACATCAAAGCCTATAAAATAGTATAATCCTGATTAGATATAAGATATGAGCCATATAAAATGCCAGTGTTGTATAATAACAGTGTTGTAAGCCATTGTCGATGAATTATTAAGTATTGTGTAGTGTAACTTCATGGCTACCTTTCCCCAGTGTTGCTCAGTTTGGAAAATCAATGAATTTTATTGCCGTTTAATTTCCATGGTTATGATATTTGTTTTAGTCTCAAGGACCAGATGCTTGACCTAACTATTTTATTGCTCCGTATAAAGTCAGACTTACATATTTTACTGATTCTGAAGTGTTAAGACTTTTTTCTCTGTACTATAGCTAAAATTCGGAAAAGTTCATGGATCAGTTTCCCAGCTTCCTTACGTATCAGTTTTGTTATGACAATTCATGACATTATATAACAATGTAAACATGTATAAGAGATTTTGGAATGTACTAGTGTGCCTTAAATGAGTACATGCAATCTTGAATTTTATGAGTCACAATACTTGGAATAATACTCTATTGTAAGTATTGGTTATTATATAAATAAATTGCTTTTAAAAGTGTGCTTCTTATTTCAAATTTGTTAATTTTACTTTTACTGATTATTACTTTTGCATATGATATATGTCTTTACTCCATCATTTTGTATATTGAATTAATTTGAATAGAATGTGATATCTAACAGTAAATAAATTGTGTATTAATTTAGAAGAGAAGGAATTTAATCAATATCCTAATGATCGAAATTTCATTAGAACTGTGCAGTAATCCCCTTTATAAGAGAACTTTGATTGATGACAGATTGACAGTAATGTTTTCCTTCATAGGTACCACAGGTATTTTGTGTTTTAACGTGTTTAACTCAATCTCTTCTACTGAGTCTGTCAAAGAAGGGGTTGCTACTGGGTGATTGTTTATGCAGCGTAAAGTTTTAAATCTTTGTTTACTGGGTATGTTCTGATATAGGTATAAAATGTCGATCTTATCTGAGGGGGTATTTAAGGGAAGATAAGTTTGGGGAGAGGAATAGAATCATAGAGCTTTAGGTGATTTGGGGTTGGTATTTTAAATTGCTTAAAACTTTGGCCCAAGTGTTTAAAATTTGTTAAATATATGTAGCCATTTTCAATGTGCCTTTTTTACAGGGGAGGGGTATGATAAAAAAAAAAAGATTTTGAAAATGTCTTTATTACATTACAATTCCAGATTCCAGCTAGTTTATAAAAGTATAGCATTTTTGTAGTACACTGTAATTAATACAGTCCTTTTTTGTAATATTTTGAAGGAATTACATTTTGAAGATGTTCATGCATCGTCCGAAGCCTTAATACATAAATAGCTTTGGTGATTTAAGTTTAAGAACATGACACATACAGTGTAAAAAGGAGTAAACATTGTCTTCACCATGTGATATATCCAAGTTAATCAATACAAGAGGACATTATGGTAGTTGATACCCCTTCACTGTTTTACAACCTCCAGGAGAAATCATATAAAACACCTTGGTGAAGGAATGTGGAGTACCTGGGTTATTCAGAACTGTTTTTATGAAGCATCAAATGTGTATATTTCAAGTTTATATTGAATCTTAAAAGTGACAAAATCGTATACATAGCATGTACATGTTGTATTATAGCTGACTGACTTTAATCAACTTTTTAGTTTACATCTTTTGTCCTGTATATTTTATGGGAGTCTTAAAAAAAAAAAAGTCATTATATTCTCAGAAAATTCATTCTTGATAACTGGTAAAAGCTTAAACCAGAAGCAATACATGCACAGGTAGACAGGTAGCCATTGTTTTGAGTATAATACCTGTACAGACATTTACCTGGGTAATATAATTTAAACCCAAACAAGGACAGGATTTTGTGTTAATAATCTCCCAGCTTGTTTGACTAGATATCTAGCCATTGATACATCAATCCAAAACTTGTCGCCATATCAAACACACTTTCAAACGGGTATAGATCTGCACTGCAAAGATTTCTCGGTCATGTAGGTATAGGTGGAAGCTAGGACTCTTACGTGAAAGTTCCGATTTAAAATTTCCGTTTTAATTTCCTATCTCGAGCGACAATTTGATAGGGTTTCTAATGGCAGCAGCTTGCTTGTGTACTATCAATAAAGGTGAATGAATATTAGTCATACTAATTAACACCCAAAATATTTTAAAATATGGAGGAATTTTCTTAAATTCTTAAATATTTGTTGGAATTTAACAGGTTTTTAAGTGTCTGGAATATAAATTAAACTATGGAAACTGTTCAAGGTAAATATGTGTAAATGTTTTTGTATATAATTATAATATATATACATGTAATAAGCTAACTAAATAGAAAGTAGATTGTTGTGTTATATAAGGAAATTAAACGATTAATTAAGTGTGATGAGTGACATGTATGTTCGTAGTCTAATTTAGGGGAACAGTCACATTTTGCTAAACTCATTTTGCTAAATATGCCTTTTCATAGACTTTTCAGATATGTATATTGGCTAGTAAAACTTGTTATACATGTACCCCCCTCAAATAAAGTTTGGAAACAGCTTTTCTGTTTGTGCAAAAGTGTCCGATCCATATCTTTCTTATGGAGGCCAGAATATTAAAATCTGTTACTTCATACAGAGATTGCTCATGACCTAACTGTGTGTCATGACCTAAGCACAAGGTCATTTGGCATGTTCAAGGTCACTGAAAGAAAAAATTCATAAATCTTGTCTGGTCCATAATATATTCTTAATATATATAAACTTGTGAGTTTCCATTTTAGGCAAAGATTGCTTATGACCTGAGGGTTTGTCATGACCTAGAGTAAAAAATATTTGTGCAAGTTCAAGGTCATGCATTAAAAGAAAAAGTGCATAATTTGTGTCTGGTCCATATCTTTCTTATGGATTAGCTTGTTGGGTTTATTATTATCTGAGGGTGTGACATGACCTTGACACTAGGTCATTTGTGCAAGTTCAAGGTAAGTGAAAGAAATAGTTCATAATTCATGTCTGGTCCATATTCTTTCTTGTGGATAAACACTGGGTTCAAGGTGACTAAAGGAAAAAGTTCATATTTCATGTTTCATCAATATCTTCCTTTTGCAAAAGATTGGAATCTACTACTTCACACAAAGATTGCTTATGACCTGAGGGTGTGATATGACCTTTATCCAAGGTCATTTCTGCAAGTTCAAGGTCACTGAAAGAAAAGTTTATTAACTCATACCTGGTATATATCTTTCAAATGGATAAACACAATGAATCCTAGATGAATCCCATTATACACAAAGATTACTTGAGACCTGAGGGTGTGTCATGACTTTGACCCAAGGTCATTCCTGCACTCTCAAGGTCACTAAAAGAAAAAGTTTATAATTTGTGTTCAGCCTGTATCATCAGTATTGATGTTTTTTTTAGGCTATGTCATAGTTTCATTTATTAAAAATATGTAATGATCAATTACCAGTAAATTTTCACTTTAAATGCTTCAACAAATTTTGAACACAAATACTAGTATTAGTGACTTGGCACCTTCTCTGAAAAAACTAGTGTGTGTGTGTGTGTGTGGGGGGGGGTATGTCTCTTTTGGACTGTGAGTTCTGGTTTAAAATATACAAAATATACTGAAATGACCATCTAGAAATTCAGGACGAGGGAGGGATAATGCAAAGAATACAATAATGTAGGGGTTCAAATTTAGGGAAGTAGGATTGGAACACGAGAAGGAGCAATGATACACTGTATTTTTGATGTTTGAAGAATAAATTTACATACTGTAGAAGTACATTTTTCCGCATGGTATTAATTTACGCTATGTACGCGGTCACAAATTTTCCACGGAGTTTTGTCCAAGCGTACTTAATGTAAATGTAAGGCATGTAGTAACAGTCTAAGAAATCTGTGTAATTTTCTACCCATGGATCAAACAGAAATTGAGATTCCGCGGAATTATGACCCAGTGAAAAAAGTACCTCTACAGTATTCAGTAAAATATCCATATTTTGCTTTTAATATAATAGCACTCTGTTTACTTAGAGCGTATATAAATATTGTTGTTTTTAAGAACAACACTTGTAATTTATAAATAATTAAGAGTCAAAATCAGCAAGCATCGAGCATTTAGTTAAAAAATGTGGAAAGTGGCATAGAAACAGATTTGGTTAAAACTCATATATAAATTTTCAGAACAAAGGGTATAATAGAAAAAAGCAAGCCAAAAATAATTTTTCGCATTGTTGCTATGGAAACCACGCGCCTTTCAAATAGCGTGTTTTGTACTTTATCATGACACTTGAATTTATGGTTAAACAAATATTTTTTATTACTAGTCATTAATAAAAGCTTTTTAAATTATTATTCTATTTATCTAAAAATACTCTATTTTAACAACTGTTGATTATTGAAATTCTCTTCACCTTTTGATAAATAAAACTAGTTTTTGGAGGTTTATTTTGATTTAAAAAACAGCAAATTTGCAGTACTCTATAAGAAATCTACAACCACATTAAAGCTTATCAACATAAAATATATATTAAACAGTATTTGTCCTAGAAGAATCAAGAAAAAAATCTGCAGGCAACTAAAGCATTTATATATGATAACTGATTTAAATCCATAATTTTCTGTCTTTTTTGCTTCAAATTACCTCCCTTTGGTATAGCTCTCTAACATAGGAGGAATAAACGGCAGTTTGCTTACATTGTTTTCAATAACAGTGTACAGAAGACTAGAAGAAAATTACAAACTTGGTGCAGTCTGAGCCTCAGTTTTGGCATTTTCATGAGTCTTAATTACGGTTAGTGACTGAATTTTTTACAATTTACCATTACAACAGTTTCTGAAGAATGTATAACAAAAATTAACCATGCAGGAAAATATGTAACACTTGGCAAGTGTTTTTTTTTGCACATTTCAATTTAATTCTGATTGATTATATATGTTAGCATTACTTTAGTATTTTATAACTAAAAAGAAAAGATTATGCATGGCCTGAGGAACCAAGAGGAGGGGGTATGACTCTCCTTCCCCTCCCCGATAATATTGCCGATATTAAACTATAATACGATAAAATGAAATCAAATTCCCCAACTAAGATTGTTTCTGCGGGCCGAACGTGAAAAAGTTGGTCATGATCAGTTACATAACTGTATCCCAAATTATAAAGTTTAATTTGAATTTAGTTTAAATTTGATTTGTTGTATTCACAGCATGTGTGTAACCAAGTCACTCACCAGCTATAATGATTATAACTTGAGTGATGGTCGGGTAAAAAAAATTCTGTATATAGTAATAGATATCTTTATTTACCATTTAAGATAATACCTGCTTTTTACATGAAAAAATTATGAATTTATGAAAATCAACACTATTATGAAATATTTGTAAAATGGAATGACTTTTGTTATGGCGTCGTAAAAAAAGAAAAAGGGGCAGGGGGTTAACTCTGTACTTAATATATTTTAGTTTAGGAAAGGGGATTACCTTGGAAGTATTGTGATACAGACAAGTATATAATGTAGTGGATTAGTGGTAACTGAATTGTATGTATACCACAGTAAAATAATAAATTTTCAAAAAAAAAAAGGTTTTTGCTGATGTCATCCAGTGTTTACTTATGAAAGAAAATTCATATTCAGCTAACATTTTCACCGGTACCACTGAACTAATTTAAGTCAACTAGGTTCAAATAATAAGCATCATTAGAATTACAGCACATAAATTTTTGAAAAGAATTTCTATACTCTATTTTTTCTTGGGGGGGGGGGTTATTGGAAAGAAATGAAAACCACAATTTAGAGTTTTGACAAAACCTAGAACCAATTGACCTTTTTATTACAAGTTTATAAATTTAAAGAATATCTAAAATCAATACCGTCTCAAATTTGTGTTGTATACTTCTGTTTTTAGAATGAAATTCGCCACTTTGAAGCCAAACTCGGAAAGAAGCAGAAACAGAATTGGATGGGCTGATATAGAATTAGACAGGAAAAACGTGTAAATAATACATTTAGTAAAAATGTTAACTTTTAAAAATAAAATGATAAACTAAACCATTGAGATCTCTTGGAATTTAATTGATTCCAATAAACATGCTTTGCATTCATCATCATTGCTCAAGCTCAACTAGAAATGGTTCTTAGTAAGTATCTGAAGGCAAAGCTGTATAATATTATTACATTTTAATTTTATCACTTTTTCAGATTATCATTATGAGAATACATCATTACAGTACAGACCATTGGTGCTGGAAGTGAGTGGATAGTGTTACCGGAGACTCAGGGATCCAGAAAATAGATCCATAAATTGTACAGTGTATTCATGAAAGTGGATCAAATAAAAATGTTCAATCCAAAAGTAACATTCTTTGTTTGTCTGTTAGCATTTTTTATTGATGTAAATCTAACAAGCTAATTCAGAGAATTTGTGTCCCCCGCTTAGGAAAAAAATAAACCATGCGCACTTCGGGGCGGGGGTGGGGGGTCGGATCCCCCTAATTAAATTTGTAGAATTTTTAAATGTATACATGTATACTGAAGCAAATAAAATATGTCAATATTGATATAATGATTTGATTATGTGTATAGAAGGTTCATTTTATGTGGATTATTTATCACAACGTAATGATGATTTTATGAGTTTGTACAAGCTAGACCTCATAATTTTTTTTCATTTCACATGCTGAATACTATCATTAAGTAAAAAAAAGAATTTCGGAAAAGAAAAAAATGATCGTCCGAGAATCGAGCCCGTGACCTCTCGCATGTGAAGCGGTAGACATACCACTGCGCCACGGAACTGCTGTACAATTTCGACCATTATATGCAAATATGAAGTCACATACATGTATATATTCACGTTTGATATCGTCAAAAATTTACACAAAACATGGTGTCTAATTCAACCTTTATTAAACAGTTCTGGTAGATGTGATAGGAATATAAATTCTGCCGAGAACCTGTTTTATACGCAATAACTCTCCTCATGCCCCTGTGCTAAAAATAGCGACATGTAATACTATAAATACTAATAAAACAAACGGGGCGGGACACTTTGAGAGAGGTCCTAGGGAGTTTTGGTATAAAATACATTGCATAAGCTCAAAATCTTCTTGAAATATCGCCCGAAAATGATAGTGTTACACACAGAGAGAATGTATAAATTTACGACCTTTAACTTTGACCTTTTGACCTCAAAATCAATGGGGGTCTTCATAAGGCCACGGGGAGTTGTCATGTAAAATTTCATTGCAATAGCTCAAATGGTTCTAGAGATACTGTGTGGAAAGGAAAGTGTTATAACAGACAGAATTTGTTTATTTATGACCTTGACCTTTGACTTTTTGACCACAAAATCAATAGGGTTCTTTTTTAGTCCAAAGGGAGTAACTGTTGCTTTGCTAAATTTCATTGCAAAAGCTCAGAGGGTTCTCGAGATATCATGTGGAAACGAAAGCGTTCCAGACAGACAGAAAGATGGACGGACGGAAGGACAAACGGACAAACTCGGGAGGGGGGGGTGTGGTTAAACAGGGTACGTTGAGAAAAAAGTTGGGTGGAGGATGTCATCCCCCCTACCCAACCCAAACCTGATGCTACATGCCTGATTGACATGGTTTTACTTTATAATTATGTGAGCTGTCATAGTGACTCTCTTTCATAAACAAGAATTATTGTGAGCAAGCTAATAAAATGATACCAACCCTCCTGCTATTGCATTAAATGTTTTTTTTTTATTACAAAAAAGGTCTAAATACTAATTTGAAACCTTTCAAAATTTTGCTAGTGCAGATATACATACCGAAAATGACTATGACAAATACTCAAGTCATAGGTAGTAAAACCGTTGTGTTGAGCACAAACTTCCAATAAATATGTAAATGTGCAAAACTCATATAGTACACTTTAACTGCAGTGACCTTGAAAAAGCTATGTCCTTGAGTCAAGGGCAAACACGTTCAAATGAATTTTGGTCAAGGTAATGACAAACCTACAGCTTAAAAATAATTCCCAAGATGAAACCAAGTCTTTGCATTAGAATGTTTCAGAATGGGCAAAGGTTGCACTTTTCTTCTATCAATGACCTTGAACTTGTTCAAATGACCTTGAGTCAAGTTTTTGACACATCTCTCGATCGCAAGCAATCTTAATATCAAGTATGAACTTTCAGTGGCACTTCATTGAAATGTTATGGACAAGTCAAAATTTTACATATATATGGATCGGTGAACAAGGTGATTCCTACCCCCCCCCCCCCCTTTTCCAAGTTTCGTTTGTGAGGAATATAAAATTCCTTTTGAAATTGAATGTGCATTTATTTATTAACAATAGTAAAGTTATGAGTATGCTTTGATCAGAACCAATATGGCCAATATAATGGACACTGAACATGTATTCAAATTACCCCCACCCCTTCAAAAAAGCTTATAAATGCCAGATTTTCACACATTTTAACCATTTGTAACGTTTTTCTGCTAAAGTTGCCTGCAAATTTTATTGTATAGAAATGACATATAGATAACCCCTAACAAGATCATACCATTCATTTTTCTAGCAGTGGTTGTAGATTTTGTGAATAAAGTGATAAACATATGTAATTTTTTTCAAAATTAATAAGCATTGACGCCATGTTCTTTTCCCGTTGTCATGGCAACAATATCACTACAGAAATTTTGTTTTTCCTATTTTTGGAGAATAAAGTAATTCCATCTTTTAACAAATAAAGTAACCAAAATACCTTATCTTATCACGTTCAGAAAACATATTCGTAGAAAAATGTCTGAAAAATCATTGATTTTCATAAGGATTTATGAACCCGTTGCTAAGGAAATGAATTTCCTTGGATACCAGTCCCTTCATACGTTCGAAAAAAATTTTAATTGTGTTTTAGCATTAGGTAAGACAAAATCTTTCATATACCAAAAGCTTTTGAAAAAATAAAATTTTGACTTTCCATTCAATGCTCGATGCTTGCTGATTTTGACTCTTAAATGTCTTTCAAATTATTATATATTAACTGGTGCATTTTAAAAAGACAATAAATCTAACCATGTTATTCATCAAAATGTTATGCTATTATTTGTTTGGTAGAAGTATGCACTTATCTGGATTATTTCGCAGGTAGTGCAAGAAAGTGTTTTATTTATAAAGTAGATGCCATTGAACATATAGCAAAAATTTGACAGTTTGATTGATAGCAACTTCATCTTTTCAAGATACCGATATAAGTTACCGTGTTACAATATTGATTTAAGGCCATGTAGCTGCCTGCTCTCTTTGTAATGCATAATCAGTTAATAGCTAGTTTTAAAGTGCACATTAAAATTGAAATCGCATAGATTGCAATTTTTTTCCCAGCTTGTCCGCTTAGAGAAAACCTAGTTTAATAGTTGGGTTACCAAGAGGTGTGCTTGTTTTGTGGATATTTTGCTTTATCTACATTTTGGGTATTTATTTCTTGATAACGGAAAACACTTCAAGTGTATATTATTTATCTCATTGTGTACCCAAAATTAAAATGTTTACTCTCACTTCAGTGAAATCCTTTGATATCCACTAAACAATTGTTTGGCTGAAAGTTAAATCTCTCTCTCTCTCTCTTACACAATGTAAATCATACCTATATTTAACTATCTATCATCTTTGCAACAATAATACTTGCTTCATTGAAAGAAATAACAAATTTAAAGCTGGATCTTATTTTTTATCATATATTAGTATATTACACATGAAATTTGAGACAATTTAACATGATCGAAGAATTAAATTGCAATGTATAGGTGTGTTCATGAAGTTACTTTTGAATATGTTGAATAAAAATCCTTTGAACCCAATGTGTAGAAAACAAAATATTCTTTTGATTCTGATGTTAAAAAAATCTAATGATGATATCTGCTAAGTTAGGTATACACTCACTGCTGTAACTTAATAACTTAGTACTTTGCTTTTCAGCAAAAAACTTTTGCTGGGTTTGTTACAAATTTAAGTTGCAGCTGTACAGTTTCAGAGGAAGGAATAATCATTTTGTTGAACATTTTGAATTCTTTCTTTCAGTAAGAGAAGACAGCTAGATGTAGTACAATTCTTTTTCCTTAGTAAATGGATGCCATATTTTTTTTTTAAATATTTAGAAGGAAAGGAAATGAATGCCAATTTTTTTTTTTTAATATTTGCAAGGAAAGAAAACTATAAACTTTAAGTTAGAGGAGTTCTATAAAATTGTAATCAATGTCCTATAAGTTAATTAAAATTAAATTCATGAGAGATAGTTCAGAATTGTAATTGTTTATTTTGTAGAAGAACCAGAGGATACCCCTCCAACAAAAGTTGAAGCCGGGACCAGTCCCTTGGAACAAGAGGAGGAGGCTACTACAACAAAAACTGAAGTAGGGACCAACCCCCCAGACCAGGAAGAGGAGCTTCCTGAGAGAGTGGACACAGGGACTGACCCCCTGGATCAAGAAGAGGAGGGTCCTTCCCAAGCAACCATGGAGGAGCCGGCTAGCAAAACGACAGACCTCAGTCAAAGAGGTTCCCGAAATCTGGCCCAGATAGATGGGGAGGAGGTGGATACCAGTAAAATGAAATATGTCGGTTAGTTATTTGATTTTTTTTTGTATGACAGCATCTTTTTATTTCCAAAAGAGCTTTTGCATCCTTCTCATTGTTGAGTTGGAAATATATAAACTTGATAATTTGTAAGATTTCCTTTCTGAAATAATGTGAAATATCAAGAGGAGGATTCCACTTTTAATAAGCAACAGCTGATATGGTCAAGTTTCCTCAGAAAGTAAAATTGAGACGTGCTGCTCTTCTATATTAAATCAAACATGTTTGATTTTTACTTCAACAACAGAGGGAGTTCAGTGTGCCAGAGTGGATGTCATGGATACAGGGTTCACAGTGCCAGAGGTCATCATCATGGAAGGTCAAGGTGTTTTGTTTGAAAAAGGAGGGAGAAAGACCTTGGAGATTGTTCAGGTTATAAATATTTCCAAGTTATTTGGTTTACCGGTGCTTTAATTTTTGGTCCTCTGAAGTTTCCCAATAAAGACTTTACTGTTATTGAATAAGTCTTTGATTGATTTGGTTACTTAGGTGATTCATGATGGTGACAACCTGAGACCTGTGATTGGTGGATTTGGTTCCAAAGATGCCAAGGTCAAGGACAAACAAGACAACTATATACAGCAATTCAATTTAGAAGGAGAATATAAATTTGCAGTGTAAGTTTAAAGATAAAAATCAATTTTTGATCTACAGTCAAATCTCATTATGTCTAACTCAATGGGACTGAGAAAAGGTAGTGAGATATCCAAGGATTCAAGATATCCAGAATAAAATACTGAAGAAATAAGAGGTTGAGACTTCATAATCACTTTGACATTTCCATAATATTCCAGATATCAGTGTTCAAGATATCCAAGTTGGACTGTAGTTTTAAACTAGCATTTAGGGAAAGGTTGAGGGATCCATTCAGAGTACAACTTAATTTGAATCTAGCTTAGTTTTCAACAGTTACTTTTTCATTTAGGTCTAAGATACGCTGTACCCCCCTGACTGTAATTGTAAGACGTCGTCTGCCGTTGAGGGCAGGCGTGACAGACGAAGGATTTAACCCCCAGATCATTGCGGTCGACCAGGGGGACACGGTTGAGTGGTCGTGGAAGGACTGTACTGTGCCCCACTCCGTACAGGAAGTGAATTATCTGTTTGATAAAGGAGTGTTTGTCAAAACTCAGTGGCCAGATGGGGCAAGGTTGGTGTTTTATGTCGGAAAAAAATCTCTAAAGAATTATACTTATATACTTAAATCAAATTAATTTGTTGTGACTTATTTATAAGTACTATGTAAGTTCTTGGTATGTTTTCAACCTACAAGGAATAAATTCTTGAATTCATTTGAGGCATGGCATCTTTGCTGTAACCATGTTTTACTGTAGTAATCTCTGTCATATTTTTACTGTATTTATTTATGAAGAAAAAATTCATTCTCAAACACTAATTGCTTATAAAATAATCATTATGTTAAATTTTGTGATACAGACATATATGAAACATATTACTACTTTAAGATATCTTTTATACATTTTATTTCAATGATCTAACAAATAATTTTCCATCTTGTACATCTAATGATCACAGCAATATTTTTTTCCAGCAATGTTGTAAGAACGATCACAGGAAACTTCTCCAAAAAATTTCTGTAAGTTTGATTTATATATGTATAACTGTATCTTATTAATTTTTAGGAAAAGCAATTATTGTACATGATGCATTTTGAATGTGAGAAAGAAAAATTCATAAAACAATAATTGATTTTTTTTCTTTTATCAGCCGTCCAGGAATATACTTTTTCCAAACAGAAAGCTCAGAGCTTCACAAGCAACATTTCTGTGTGGTCAGAGTCAGGCAAAGTATCAGGTAATTAAACAGTTATCTATTGACAAAAATAATGACTGTACAATAATATCTTTGTGGTGCCAAATTTTCTTGGTTTTAAAAGAAATATTTGTTCAGAGGGATTTTATTTTGTGGTTGAAAAAGGTAAACTTGTCATGTAACAGTATATTTCACTTTGGTATTTGAAATTTAACTTTTCAAGGAGGAATATAATTTGTGAGCCTTTTCAGAACAAGAAAATGGCAAAAATTAAACCGACATGGAAATAATTAATATACCGTAAGTCTGGAAATTTTTGCTGTAGATAAATTTATAGCAAATTTGCGAGTTCATTACATTCGCAAAAATATTTTTCTTAAAAATAAATCACCAATAAGAAAATGTAAACAAAGAAGTGGTCATTCGCAAAATTTTGAAACGTAAAAATTAATCAACAGCATTTTTACCCGAATTCGCAAAATAAAATCGATGTAAAAATTTCCAGATTTACGGTACTAATTAGAGCATAAGTCACAGCATTTCATTCATTTTGATACATTTGGTTACCCACCACAGGGAGTATAAGGTGGAGATATCAGACCGGGCCTTCCATTCCCCTCTGTTACTGATTATTATTTATTACAGGGAGTATAAGGTGGAGATATCAGACTGGGCCTTCCATCCCCCGTGTTACTGATTATTATTTATTACAGGGAGTATAAGGTGGAGATATCAGACTGGGCCTTCCATCCCCCAGTGTTACTGATTATTATTTATTACAGGGAGTATAAGGTGGAGATATCAGACCGGGCCTTCCATCCCCCGTGTTACTGATTATTATTTATTACAGGGAGTATAAGGTGGAGATATCAGACTGGGCCTTCCATCCCCCAGTGTTACTGATTATTATTTATTACAGGGAGTATAAGGTGGAGATATCAGACTGGGCCTTCCATCCCCCAGTGTTACTGATTATTATTTATTACAGGGAGTATAAGGTGGAGATATCAGACTGGGCCTTCCATCCCCCGTGTTACTGATTATTATTTATTACAGGGAGTATAAGGTGGAGATATCAGACCAGGCCTTCCATCCCCCCGTGTTACTGATTATTATTTATTACAGGGAGTATAAGGTGGAGATATCAGACTGGGCCTTCCATCCCCCCGTGTTACTGATTATTATTTATTACAGGGAGTATAAGGTGGAGATATCAGACTGGGCCTTCCATCCCCCCGTGTTACTGATTATTATTTATTACAGGGAGTATAAGGTGGAGATATCAGACTGGGCCTTCCATCCCCCCGTGTTACTGATTAATATTTATTACAGGGAGTATAAGGTGGAGGTATCAGACTGGGCCTTCCATCCCCCCGTGTTACTGATTATTATTTATTACAGGGAGTATAAGGTGGAGATATCAGACTGGGCCTTCCATCCCCCAGTGTTACTGATTATTATTTATTACAGGGAGTATAAGGTGGAGATATCAGACCGGGCCTTCCATCCCCCGTGTTACTGATTATTATTTATTACAGGGAGTATAAGGTGGAGATATCAGACTGGGCCTTCCATCCCCCAGTGTTACTGATTATTATTTATTACAGGGAGTATAAGGTGGAGATATCAGACTGGGCCTTCCATCCCCCCGTGTTACTGATTATTATTTATTACAGGGAGTATAAGGTGGAGATATCAGACCGGGCCTTCCATCCCCCAGTGTTACTGATTATTATTTATTACAGGGAGTATAAGGTGGAGATATCAGACTGGGCCTTCCATCCCCCAGTGTTACTGATTATTATTTATTACAGGGAGTATAAGGTGGAGATGTCAGACTGGGCCTTCCATCCCCCATGTACTGATTATTATTTATTACAGGGAGTATAAGGTGGAGATATCAGACTGGGCCTTCCATCCCCCGTGTTACTGATTCTTATTTATTACAGGGAGTATAAGGTGGAGATATCAGACTGGGCCTTCCATCCCCCATGTACTGATTATTATTTATTACAGGGAGTATAAGGTGGAGATATCAGACTGGGCCTTCCATCCCCCGTGTTACTGATTCTTATTTATTACAGGGAGTATAAGGTGGAGATATCAGACTGGGCCTTCCATCCCCCCGTGTTACTGATTATTATTTATTACAGGGAGTATAAGGTGGAGGTATTAGACCGGGCCTTCCATCCCCCAGTGTTACTGATTATTATTTATTACAGGGAGTATAAGGTGGAGATATCAGACCGGGCCTTCCATCCCCCAGTGTTACTGATAGAGACCGGGGACAGGGTCTGGTGGTATTGGGACAAATTTAAGGTAGATTTAATTTTACAAAATATATATAAATAATATAATTAATTGAAAAAAATGTGTTTCTTATCCTGTATTAATCATAAAAACTGTAGTAAAATTTCAGATTTCAAAAAAGTTTTCATTTTTAATTTGTAAAGAGACCACATAATTAAAATTTCAGACACAATGACAATTTTTTTATTTTTATCAATTTTTCGCAGTGCAAGAAACACCATTGTGTATACCAGATAGAGGCTCCGACCTTAAACCAGGATGATGAGGAACCGTATCAACCGGTTCAGAATGGCTTCAGGTGGAGTCAACCAAGGTAGGGGAAATACTGTAAACATAGTCAACCAAGGTAGGGGAAATACTGTAAACATACTTAGTCATCCAAGGTAGGGGAAATACTGTAAACATACTTAGTCATCCAAGGTAGGGGAAATGCTGTAAACATACTTAGTCATCCAAGGTAGGGGAAAATACTGTAAACATACTTAGTCAACCAAGAAAGGGGAAATACTGTAAACATACTAGATCAACCAAGGTAAGGGAAATACTGTAAACATACTTAGTCATCCAAGGAGTTGGAAATACTGTATGCATTTTTAGTCAACCAGGGTAGGAGAAGTACAGTAAATATGCATAATCAACCACTGGTAGGCAGAATATTGTAAACATTCTAAGTCAACCAAGGAAGGGGGAATACTGTTACCATAATTAGTCAACCCAGGAAAATTACTGTAAACATACTTGTTCAAACATTGGAGGGGAAATACTGTAAATGTACTCAGTCAACCAAGGTAGGGGAAATACTGTATATAAACACATAAATCCAAAGGATTATAAGTTTCTTGAAAAAAAAATGCTTGAAAAAAAGAGAGGTGTCTAACATTATATCTCCAGAATGTTGTCATTAATATTGAAGAAATGACTCATCATGCAATATCTGTGAGTTAATAAATGAACTGTTTTGAACTATTTTCCAGTAAGCAGGGTCTGCTGTCCCACGTGTTTACAGAGCCTGGTGTGTTCTATTACTCTGATCAGAACTTCCAGGAGGCAGCGGAGTACATTGGTACTGTGATCGTCAAACCCAAACCAAAGGAACACAGGGTAATGATCAAAGAAGACGGGTTTGAACCAGGTAAGGCCACAGTAAATTTAAAGTGCAGCTCAATTCAAATAAAACTTAAGGATAGGAACTGTGAAATCACAAATTTTCATGTGGTATAATTTTCGTTGTTTACGTGGCATGAAGAGAACCACAAATTCATATCCCTTACGAAAATTACGAACTGTTTTATAATTCCTTTCTTTTAACCAAGAAATCAAAATCCCATTGAACTAATAATTTTTCCAGAAACCACAAAAATTTGATCCGAAGGTAAAAAGTGATTTTACATTATAAAATCTTCCATCATATTATTTTTTATGCCTTTTAATTTGAACAGATGTTGTAAGAATCAGAACAGGGGAGAGAATCTGGTTTTGGTGGAACCCCATTCTGTTTTCTAAGAAAAATGTCCCTGTTTTACTGAGGGAGGTAGAAAAATGTCTGAATCCAGCAACGAAGCGACCCTCCACTCCAGAGGATGAATGTAAGTCAACAAGATGATCTTAAACACTGTAGAAAAAAGTTCACAAGCTCCAAAGGTTTTAAATATCCAACTATTTATGTTGGCATATTTCGTACTGCAGTCTTTAATGCATAATATAGATCAGCATTCTATTTATTGGTATCTTTTTATTTACAGCTAAATACCAGCACCCAGATGAAGAGACTGTTAAACTGATCACAGATGTGGGATTTGCGACAGTTTTTTATTCCACAACAGGAGTGTATCAGTACAGGGTACGGAACTCGACGGTGTGTTCGGTGATCGTCAGCCCAGGAGAAAAGGTTAGTGTCGTATAGAGTTTTTAGCTCACCTCAACGAAGTTGGGGGGAGCTTATGTGATACCCTCGGCGTCGGTGTCGGCGTCAGCGTCCCAGGTTAAGGTTAAGTTTTTTGGAGCAGTTTTCTTTTTAATTACTTCTGTGTCCTATACTGATTAGACATGCATGGAAGATGTTTCTAGTGTGCTTCACTGTACCAGTCAAAGATTCAGATGCTGCAATTTCAGCAAAGGAATTACCAGGTTAATGTTTTTGGAGCAGGTTAACATTTTTGGTGCAGTTTTTGGTGTGGGTTTCATTTCCAAGTAACTATAAGCCCTATTTTGACCAAACTTGCATGGGTGATACATCTAAGGATGCATACTACCGGGCTTGCTTCGGATGCTGAATCTGACCTACATTTTCCGGTTGAGTGAACAGGTTAAAGTTTTTGGTGTAGGTTTCATTTCCAAGTAACTATAAGCCCTATGTTGACCAAACTTGCATAGATGATACATCTAAGGATGCATACTACCGGGCTTGCTTCGGATGCTGAATCTGACCTACATTTTCCGGTTGAGTGAACAGGTTAAAGTTTTTGGTGCAGGTTTCATTTCCAAGTAACTATAAGCTCTATGTTGACCAAACTTGCATGGATGATACATCTAAGGATGCATACTACTGGGCTTGCTTCGGATGCTGAATCTGACCTACATTTTCCGGTTGAGTGAACAGGTAAAAGTTTTTGGTGTAGGTTTCATTTCCAAGTAACTATAAGCCCTATGTTGACCAAACTTGCATAGATGATGCATCTAAGGATGCATACTACCGGGCTTGCTTCGGATGCTGAATCTGACCTACATTTTCCGGTTGAGCGAACAGGTTAAAGTTTTTGGTGCAGGTTTCATTTCCAAGTAACTATAAGCCCTATGTTGACCAAACTTGCATGGATGATACATCTAAGGATGCATACTACCAGGCTTGCTTCGGATGCTGAATCTGACCTACATTTTCCGGTTGAGTGAACAGGTTAAAGTTTTTGGTGCAGGTTTGATTTCAAAGTAACTATAAGCCCTATGTTGACCAAACTTGCATGGATGATACATCTAAGGATGCATACTACCGGGCTTGCTTCGGATGCTGAATCTGACCTACATTTTCCAGTTGAGCGAACAGGTTAATGTTTTTGGTGCAGGTTTCATTTGCAAGTAACTTTAAGCCCTATGTTGACCAAACTTGCATGGATGATACATCTAAGGATGCACACTACCAGGCTTGCTTCGGATGCTGAATCTGACCTACATTTTCCGGTTGAGTGAATAGTCAAAAGTTTTTGGTGCAGGTTTCATTTCCAAGGAACTATGAGTTCTTTAATGACCAATCTTGCATAGATGATACATCTAAGGATGCATACTTCCAGGCTTGCTTCGGATGCTGAATCTGAACTACTTTTTGTGGATGAGTGAAAATGTTAGTTTTGAGGCATGTTTCATTTCCAATAAACTATGAGCCCTATAATGAGCAAACTTGCATGGATGATACATCTAAGGATGCACACTAATGGACTTGCTTCGGATGCTGAATTGGACATACATTTTTCAGATAATAGACAAGGTAAAAGTTATGGTTGCAGGTCTATTACCAAAAACTATAAGGCTTAATATATGATATTGTATAAACCAAACTTGCACAAATACTGCATCAAGAGATGAAAACTCCCAAATTTGCTTCAGATGCTGGATTTTCATTACATTTTCATGAAGGAGAAGTAGTTTAAATTTTTTATGTAGGTCTATTTCAAAGTATCAGATCAAAATTGCTTTTAAAAATGTTTTCATATACCCTGGAATGTATACTTTTTGTTGGTTAATTGTGTGACTTTGCCTTACTTAAAGACAACATTCGTTGAGGTGAGCTCTGTAATCTCTGATTACCTATGTTTTCCCTTATAAAGGGCCAATGCATTATTGCAGCTTTCATTATATGTAAAAAAAAAAATCAATATCTTTAAAAATTGATTTACAAAAATATTCAAGAAAAAAATTTTGGGGGTCATTTAGATACGTCTTTGATTTTTCTTTTATTTTAAGCATAAATAATATTTTCCTGTTCTTATTCTTAGAATCACACGATTCACCTGACAGACAGTGGACCGGAACAGAAGGTCATCATGTCGGTCCGACCCAATGACCGGGTCTGGTGGGTTTGGCAGAGCACTAAGAAGCAGCACAATGTCATACAGGTGTCCCATCAGGGCGACCCTATCCCCGGGGGGTTCTGCAGTGGCATGCCTCGCGACTCACCCTCAGCATTCGTACATACTTTCGAATTTCCAGGAGTGTTTTACTATAAAAGGTGAGAAAAGATCGCTTTATATGTTAGGTTGTAGGTACAAATGTAATTGTTTTTTTTTTTAGAATTGCTACTTTTTTGTCAAAAAAAATCATTAAATCTATATAAATTGATGGTAGAACAGTATATAGATTTATACATTTCATCCTCTTAGTTAGAAAGTGTCCACATATGAAATATTCAAATATCGATTTAACAAAAGAAAATTTTACATTCTGTAGTCAAAGTTTACCAAAGGTATTTGGAGCCGTGGTGGTGACTACACAGCCAGTGGTTCACGAAGTGGAGGTGGGGCCCATCATACGACCTGACCCCATCTCAGTCAAAGTTCACGACATTGTGTGCTGGATCTTCAGCAAACCACAGAAAGAGAACGTGCTCGAAATCACCCACCCTGACCAAGTTACACCTGACCTGCAGTG